>NC_092631.1:35477910-35777910 GCF_039555335.1 Amphiura filiformis
GCAACAAAACTTTCACTCGCTCAGGACAAAAGAAACAACATGAATTGATTCATACAGGAGAAAAAACTCACAAATGCAGCTACTGCAACAAATATTTCACTCGGTTAGGAGGAAAGAAACAGCATGAATTGATCCATACAGAAGAAAAAACTCAAAATGCAGCGACTGCAACAAATATTTCACTCGGTTAGGAGGAAAGAAACAGCATGAATTGATCCATACAGGAGAAAAACCTCACAAATGCAGCTACTGCAACAAATATTTCAGTCATTTAGGAAACAAGAAGCAACATGAATTAATCCATACAGGAGAAAAACCTCACAAATGCAGATACTGCAACAAATATTTCACTTATTTAGGAAATAAGAAGCAACATGAGTTGATCCATAAAGGAGAAAAACCTCACAAATGCAGCTACTGCAACAAATATTTCATTCAGTTAGGAGACAAGAAGCGACATGAATTAATCCATACAGGAGAAAAACCTCACAAATGCAGCGTCTGCAACAAGACTTTCACTCGTTAAGAAACCAAGAAGGGACATGAATTGATCCATACAGGAGAACAATCTCACAAATGCAGCTACTGCAACAAAACTTTCACTCGCTCAGGACAAAAGAAGCGACATGAATTGATCCATACAGGAGAAAAACCTCACAATTGCAGCTACTGCAACAAATATTTCACTCGGTTAGGAGACAAGAACCAACATGAATTGATTCATACAGGAGAAAAGCCTCACAAATGCAGCTACTGCAACAAATATTTAGAGTAGAAATTCTGCGGCAACCAACACTGTAGGGACTGTAGTATGCATATTTACTCAAGACACATGAATAGACACTGCAATCACTAATCTCTACTGATGTATGATAAGGATAATGAACTGAGTGCAATGCATTAGTCAAGATAATCACACGCGCCGTGGAGTTATTGCATTTAAAAATGCAATAACTCCACGGCAAGTGCATTTATATTGACGAATGCATTTGCACGTGTACATTATCCGTCATACACTTTGAGTGTATTAAAACAATAGGCAATATTAATTGCTGCATTCATTATATTAGTTTTAATATTAGGGAAAATATCTTACATAAAAACACCGTCAGGTCATTGACCAGCTAGGTAAAATTTAACTGGTAAAGAAAATCAATCCCTGTATAAGTTAACTATCAATGGTATCGATTGCGTCATACGTCATACTTTAGTAACTTATTCACGCATGGTTTGTAACCAATTGACTTTATGTTGTGATCATTTAATATCGTGGTTTCGAACACAGAGAGCACTGAACCAGTTCACCTGGAAACGATCAATTTAGATGTCCGACAAGTACTACGGTGAATTGAAAAAAAAAAAAACCATATCAACTGGACTTTATAGCTCTATAATTTGAACTTTAAAAAATCTACTTATATTAAAACACACGACATTGGGATTTTACAATTTGTTCAGTATTATAAAGCATGATCATGATATTATGCGCTAGTGTGTTTTTCCTGGCCCGGCCATGTTATTTTAGATATAGGCCTACATGTATTTCATTTATAAAATGCTGAATTTTTTGCAATGGTGTCATCTTGTATAATTATGATCCACCTGTTTTTTTTCCTTTTTAATTAATAGAAGCTCGATTATTCTCATTTGATGTTTGATTTATTTGAGGTCATTTATCATAATTTATGACAATGATATTTGCAAAATAGAACACCGTTTGTAACTATACCATTTTAACACCACAGAATGTATATTCGTACTTTTTTGATGGTATACCGAACAGACAATTATATAGTTATGTGACCTCTGTGTTGAAAGCGCCACCTAACTCTACTATATAGTTATGTGAAAGTAGTATTTCTAGTATTTGAGCGTGCACGTATTATGTAGAATCTATTGTTTAGCGTGCGAGTTTTAGATAATGCATTGTTTAGCGTGCAGGTTTATATAATTTGGGCTATGAAGGGTAGTTCGCAAAAATAATGCACGGGAGAAGAATACATAACGATGAATAGAAACGGGCACTAGAAGTGTATGTCACAAGAAACCACATGCATTGTCCCACAGAGGAAAGTTATCAGAAAATGTAGCTGAAACAAAACACACAGTTATAATGGCAAAAATAACACTCCCAAAAACGCACTCACACCAAAAAAACATGACGACGTGAAATAATACAAATTTGATATTGAATTAATCCAAAATAAATACATGAAGAAAAAACAATATCTGAAAACTTTCATTAAGATTAGCAACTAATTTAAACTGTTGCCATTCGGTAGCTCACAGCTAGCATCTTGCGAATAGTAGTGAACTTTGGCAAAAATTACATTGGTCATTTCATAGCGAGTGTGTAGAATAATTCAAATATCACAGATATACTTTTGTAGGTCTTGTGGTTCTTGAGTTATGTTTCAAAGTATACTGCGCCAATAAAATATCCTTACACTTGGAAAAATAATCACAATTTCCAAACTGAACAATATTGGGGTAAATTTGTTTTTTAATAGATGCACTATCTAATCCTGCACATTATGACACCACATTGAATCCAATGTGACTTCAAGAAGCAAAGTTACAAGCATTTGATTAGACGAAGGTCCAGTTTTAAAAGTGACAAACTGGCCTATTCAAAACTCCACAGACTAGACATCTGGTTTGAGAGTGGTGAATGGCTAATTTAGGCGTTTGGCTTTAATTTAAAACAAAAGCAACAAAAGAAAACTGAAACAAAAGAACTGACAAATAAAGTGAAAGTTATGAAAAGTACAGAGAAGTAAAAACTGAAATAAAAACTGCTTTAAATAACGCTTCATTGAAGAAACTGTGTTGTCTCTTTGTTTCACTTGTTGGAATCTTTTTGCGCCTTGTATAGGCCAGTTTGTCACTTTTAAAACTGGATCTTTGTCTATTCAATTGCTTGTAATTTTACTTCTTGAGGTCACATTGGATTCAATGTGGTGTCATAATGTGCAGGATTATATAGTGCATCTATTAAAAAAACAAATTTACCCCAATATTGCTCAGTTTTGAAATTGTGATTATTTTTTCCAAGTGTAAGGATACTTTATTGGCGCAGTATATATGATTTGTAGAATGAACTTCTGCGAAACATTTTTAATAATATATTGAATGAGATAATGAAAATCGATTAATTTGGCTGCTTCGACCAACAATACCTCGTCTAGTTTACCAGAAACCATCTCAACTCTCAAAAAGTAATAATTTTACATTCATTGTTTCAACTTACTCTTACGAGTATTAACCAGCTTTCAGCTACTGTCTGTCCACATAAAAGTACAAACCAAATCTGTGACATCGGGGGTCAATGCTTTGCGTCATACGCACTGCGTGTTAAAAAAAACGCAACGCATAAAGAGCATGGTGCGCACGGCAAGTACAAATCGCGCAGCAGTTGGCACGCCAAAAAAACATTTACACACGCATTGCACTGAAATAATTATTCTCATGCCTCCAGTTTCCGAGGTCTATTTACTTTGTACTTCTATGTGGAGAGAATGTAGCTCTGTTTTTTTTTTTTTTTTTCATAAACTTACTTGATAGAGAGCCAATGGAATACATTCATGACACATGCTAAAGACTGGTACCAACGCAGACCACGGAGCAGACGACATGACCATCGCAATAAATATCAATGTCAGTGTTTTATTGGCGCGAATGTTTTCCTTCTTTATCGAGCTATCGTCTGGTGTGTCATGGCGGAAAATGTTTCGGAACCAGGTGGCTTGATTTTGGTGAGAGCCCTTGCCCATGTCTTCGGCAGCATACGCGTTGTTATAATGACCGTCATTATTTAAAGCTCCATCAACCGTTGTGACGCTTTTGTCCCTGGTAATGTGTTCTTTATCATTCTCGTCCACCATTACTGTTAGGCTTGTTGACATGGCGTTACTAAGATTTGTCAACTTTAATGGTCGGCGCCTTGTGCTTCTCCTTTCCGCCGACTTTCGAATGATGACAAATATCCGCCCGTAAAATACACTAATGAATAGCAACGGAAACCAGAAGAAAATGCACGGTGCAAAACAAGTGAAGATCAAATTATCCACATATTGTGGATAACATAGTCCTGGCTTAATCGTACGCATCCCTACCATGTAAGGCCACAAAAGGCATATTGGCAACCAAATAAGAAAGGGTATCATATACGATAAAGTAATCAAAAATATGGCGTGTTTCAGAGTGCGTTTTCGGAGATGTTTTATTGGCATTTCTAAGGCCTGCCATCGGTCATAAGCAATGATGACAATAGACATAACGCTGATGTGAATGAAAGAGTGGTTTAGATATAAGTACGCATCGCAAAGACCATTGCTGAACGGCCAGTAGCCTAAAATCCAATACACAGAGTACAAAGGCATAGTAATGGCGCCAGCGACAATATCTGAGATGGCTAAACTTACTAAAAAGTAGTTGGTGTATGTTTGTAATTTTTTAATCGTGCAAAAAGCGTGTATGATGACGATATTACCGAAGACGGTAATGAAGCTTATGAGAAAACTGAACACAGCTACTGAGATGCTGGCATTGCGTGACAAACCCGAGTGTATAGGATGATCATCACGATCTTGTCCTCCAGGGCGAGTTGTAAGATTGCTGGTGAAAAGTTCAGAAGAGTATATGGTGTTGGATTCAATTGAAGTGAATGTGATGACGCTCCAGGACTCAGGGCTGGTAGTACTTGACGCCATGCTAATTAATATCGCGCTTTTTTTTTATATATATCAAGTCGTTTTTAGCAATGATATTTCTTGAGAAAGTTGACAGCATTGATCAAACCGGTAATATGCCTTCCGTTGCAGCGAATGATGTTCTCTCTACTGTCTCTGGTTCTACACTCACACGATAGGTTGGCGGCTGCAATAATGATCGCTGCTGCGTTTTGACGACTGAGAAGTTGGTGTTTAGGTACAGGTGCATCAAATAATCCCGGGCCAATAATTATGTGTGAAACCTTTACGGGTGCGAAGTAGCCGCCGCTGTCACGAGATGGGCGAGTTAATAATAAGTCCAACGATTTCTCTTGCTATGATTGGTAGAATATAAAACTCAAACACCCCTTGACAATTCCCATGGAGACCAACATTTGTAGTGGGTAGCCACTTGTAAGTTTGTTATTATGGTTACCGTTTCAACATAATAACCAGGCCTTTTTCATCATTTAACTCTGAGCTAAAATGATCTGATTTCTATGGCAACGTTTAAAACCCACATTCACAGTCATTTTGCTCAGAATATCACCCCAAGTTGCGGGGTATGAGTTTTTATACTCAAGACATTCAAATGTCATTATATGACTGTATAGGTATATTGAGGTTAAAGAACTGCGTCCTCTTCGATGGGCATGTTTAAGATCATGCCTGGTGTAAATTGACGCGCAGGTTTACCCTTCTCATGCGAATTTCAATTCAGACAATAAGTCAATAATCTGAAAAATCAGATTTATTTTCCTTTGTAATAATAGCCTACTAGGTTACCACATTTTTCAAACTTTGGTATTTTTAAAACTTCTGAAAATACATTCATATGAGTACAAACATGCCTAGCGTTAGTTCAGTGAAATTTCTGAATTACTGTTGACGTTTAAACGAATCAAATTAAGTCGACGTTTATGTATACGTATAGTGTAGTGTGCTACTGACAACGCCGCAGTTTTATTTGCTCATGGCAAACATCTTCCTCAACAAATTGAGTGGGTACTGAAAAAAATGTGTGCTTTATTGCAGCCACTGTGAAAAAATATATTAATTGAAAATAATGATAGCTGGGAAAACCGCACAATTATAGGTTTTTTTCTGAAAAGACACAAGTTCATTGCACAAGAAATCCCATCTTAAAACGTTTAAACCGTTACCATGTGTAAGAGATCATCATTCAACTAAACTCAACCCAGAAAGTATCGAAACGATTATAGATGGTCAGATATATAGCTATATATCGGGAACTGAAATATATAGCAAAAACTTATTTAATGTATATAAAGCGCAGCTTTCTCTTGCGCATTTTGATACCTCTTTTGTTGCTCTACGATATCGTCGAGTTCTGGGCGCTTGAGGGGCTTCAAGTCGGATTTTGAAAGTTGCACTTGCACTATAATTTTGCCAATTCTTCAATTTACGTTTTGTTCCAAAAAGAATGAGTTCTGTTTTATGTGGAGAGAAAGTTTATTATTTATGAGCCATTTGTTACAGCTTTCGAGATTTTTGCTAAGCTGCTGCCCAATTTTCAACGGATCTTTATCAGAAACCAAAAGAGTGCTATCGTCTGCATACTGAAGGAGCATACAATCAACACAGTTGGGCATGCCGTTCACGTAACAAAGGAACAAAATGCGACCCAAGATACTCCCCTGTCGAACTCCACATGTTAAAGCCATAGAGTTTGAGTCTGAGCCATTAACATTAACAATCTGAGATCTGCAATTCAGATATGACTCAAACCATTTAGTGGAGTTCATTCCCAGAGCAGTAAGCTTTTGACATAAAATAGAGTGATTAACACTGTCGAATGCTTTCTGGATGTCAAGAAGCACCATTCCAGTAAACAGACCAACACTGATTTGGTTTCTGATATGATCTTGAAGATAGATAAGACATGTGTCTGTGGAATATTTACCTCTAAAACCTGACTGAAATTTAAATAAGATGTTATTTTCCGTGAGATACCTGTTAAATTGTACAAACACTGCCTGCTCCAACATTTTGGAGGCCACAGACAAAATACTAACAGGTCTGTAGTTGCCTACTTCCAACCTGCTCTTCTTTTTATATAATGGTTTGACCTTGGCAATTTTCATTTCACTTGGAAACACTTCAGTCCTGATAGAGAGATTAATAATAGATGTGATTGGAGTTTTAATGACTTCTGCAGCATCTTTCAGAAAACGAGCCGGCAAGCCATCTAAGCCAGTGCTTTTATCGATGTTAAGATTGGTTAGCTCATCATAGACAAACGTCTCACTGACCTCATGGAGATCAAAGGATCCATTCCTGATATGACTGTAATAGCTTTGGAACCTGTTGGAGTTAACATCATAAAGACCACTTGGCTCAGGTAGCTCACCAACAAGTTTGGCAGCAACTCCAGTAAAGAATTTGTTGAAATGATTAGCAACTTCTTTGTTCTCAAAACACTTTTTACCATCAATATCTAAAACCATATTGGTAGAGTCTTTTGTTTTGTTTTGGTACCCAAGCTCTTTGAGATTTTTCCAGAGCTTTTAGAATCATTTTATTTGCCTCAATCTTATGCAACATGTACTGTTGTTTAGCAGATCTTATCTCTCTTTGGACTTTATTACGTAACTTACAGTACTCTTTATAATACTCAGACATATGCTTGTTTTTATTAAATTTTGCAAGCAAACAGTCTCTTTCTCTGATGTTATCAATAATCTCACTTGTCATCCATGGTTCAGAGCGTTGTTTAATCCGAACTTCCCTTAGAGGAGCAACAGAGTCAAGAGTGTTCAAGAATATGTTACAAAACATGGACCAAGCTCTATCAACATCGTTACATAACAATATTTCAGACCAGTCAGTTTCAGACAACTTATCAATAAAAGATTCCTTGCTGTAATTCTTTAAAGATCTTACTTTAACTCTTTTATGCTCGTTGAATGTTGCTTTGGGTGACTTCCTTGTACAGTACGTGAAAAGTGATCACTTAACCCAGTTGTTACCACACCATATTGACTGATTACATTGTCATAATTACATATAATGTGATCAAGAGCAGACTTTGTGGTAGGGGTGATTCTAGTTGGGGTATGAATAAGTTGTTTATGTCCAAACAAGTGCAACATGTTAGCATATTTGGTGTATACTCGGTCTTTACGTAAAGCACACATGTTCATATCACCCAAAATAATCACTTCAGAATCAGCAGGCAATTTTGAAAGGACATTCTCAAGATTGTTGATAAATTGTGAATGCTTTTCAGGCCTGTAACAGGAACCAACAATAAAAGGTTTGCATCTTGGTAGCAAAATCTCAGTCCAAATAGCTTCCATTTTGGGAATGTCTAAATCAGGCCTGGGGGGTTGAGTTTACATCTACATTATACTCATCATACAGCGATATGACCTGGAAACCACCAAACGTTTGTAGAAGAACATGAAGAACATGATTATAAATACAGATTTAAAGACAGAAATCGGGAGTGCAGGATATTATTTTACCCATCCAATCAAAGAAATGGAGTGGGCAGGATACCTGGCTAGGAGGTATGGCAACAGATAGACACAAAAACAATAGATTGGACTCCAAGACACCTAACCAGAAGAAAAGGGAGACAAAACAGGAGACGGAACAGCACAAAACGGCATTGCTTGGCAATAACAGATTAGCACTTGCTCAGTGCGGAGGGTGACAGGACCTCTTTGAAATTACAAAATCCACCAATCTTTTCGTCATCCGAATCGTCAAGGTCGATGCGTTTTTTAATAATGCATGTTTTACGGCATTTCGTGATTTCGCATGTCACTGAAATACTATTGTGTTCAATCATTTCACCATTTCTTGTTTAATCAACTGAATTTTGATCTATTTTATGCTAACAACTTTGACTTATGCTCACGTATTGGCTACAGTGATTGAAACTAAATCAATTAAAAAAGGTACAGATGTAATCCGTGTGTTGATATTGATGTTAAGGAATTCATCAACGTAATATCATCCATCATTCAAAGGTCAAGAACGGCGTCATGAAAAGGTGCCTTTAGACATCGCAAGGTTTAATTAGCTTGATGATTCAGCTATATACTGCAATGTGTCCAACATGTCATGCTTAACCAACCATTGTGTTAGCTTTAGAGAAACCACGTTGATCTCAAATATTTCAACAAGTTTAAAGCCATATTGCAATATTTGCTTATGAGGACACCCTCAATATTTTCAAAATTCTGTTTTTTTACACGATTGTAGTGTACTTAAGTAAACTAAGATACCCTCCAAAATCAAGACTTTTGGTGCTGTAGTTTTGTCAAGAACCGAGATTTTGAATAAACCACAGCGTCGCGTCGGTTTATTATCACGATGGAAATATGAGTTTAACGCGTACGCGATGTTCATAACACAGTACGTACACATTGTAAGTGCGGGCAGTTGTATATATCAAAAGAACCGACCCGACTCACATTCGAAGGAGTGGGCGCATTGACTACAGTGATTGAAACGGAAAAACAATTCTATTTCTTATGGAAATGTTACATGTGGCTTAAGGTTAAGTTTGTGACTATTTTGAAAGCAATGACTATAAATGCTAGATCCTCTTTCATGAAACCGGTACCAAGTGATAACCAATTTTTTATCCGTTCCAGTTTTCGATGACAAAGGTACCAACATCTAAATTTTGATGATTTTTACTATCTTTCGGATGTGCAAATCACTGATTGGGCCTTTAATTAAAGCCTAAAATATCTCCACAAACTCTAAAATGCAACCTAATGTTTCCATTATTAAGGATTCAGGGCCGGAGTTACCTATTTTGGGGCCTTGGGCCAGGTCAAAATTTGGAGGCCCCAAACACACATTGAGGAAGGCATGTGCACTCAAGTGGCCAAGATTTGGTTTGCAAAATAGTGAGTCTATAAGATTAACAGTGGCGGCGGAAGCATTACATTGGGCTATTCCAGTTGAAATCCACACTACCCCTGTGGAAGATTTTGGAAATATGTTCCATAGGGGAGTATGTTTTTCAAATGTAATTGGTCAGGGTTAATCATTTTGAAACTCATACTCCCCCTGTATTATCTCTTTACCTTTATCTTCCACAACTGGAGTGAGTATTTCAAATGGAAGATACCCAATTGTCTATTTAATTCGAAACTCGTACTCCCTCTGTATAAGACTTTAGCTGAATCTTCCACAGGGGTAGTGTGGATTTTAAATGGAATAGCCCAATTTAGAGGGAGACGAGCATATTTTCACTCGGACATTTGCGGGCGAAGCGCACAAAAAATGTCAATTTCAAATAATTTTTAGCCCCAAATGAAGGTGAATTTTGCTATTAAATTTTACCATATTTTAGTCCAACACATGGTGTTTTCAAGCTAAAAAGGAACATGCACATGGCAATTTTGGGGGCCCCAAATTTTGGGGCCCTGGCCCAATGGTAAATCCGATCCTGGGGATATTTAAATTACAGTAACGTGTTACTACAGTAACTGAGAAGGGACGTGTATATATCTGTATTTTTAGCAGGGGCCATCAGTAGGGAGAAAGTTTATGATTAATGATAAGTACATTTTTCAAAACGCTATAACACATTGCATTCGTGCTTATTTTTGTACAAATCAATGTGAATGTTATAAAAACAAACTTCCATTTTGAAAATAATAGATGTGGTTTTCGCAATCTGTGATTCAATCAATCCAGTGTATGAATGTTTTAAAAACCTTGAAATATACCTGGTCCGATGGTGTTAATATTATTATAACTCAGCAACAAAATGATAATATCTGTCATGTTGAGGAAGATGTTGGGTTCATTGAGTAACCTGTCTGTGGGAGAGATCTATTGCCGTTGAGTTCACGAGAATCATATCAGGAGGCTGATACATTAGCAGAGTGTTTTTGGTAGCAAATATATCGGAGCAGTCGTTGAGAAATAAATGAAAGTTTAGAAAACAAAAACAGCCAATTGGACATGATGGGAATTCAGCCAGAAGTATGTCACCTTGAAGGCCAAGACAAGGTTACATATATTAGCCATGGGTAACAATAGCATTGAATCATTGTAATCAGGGGTATTCAGAAATCAACCTTTATTACAAGAGCTTTGGCTAGATAAAAAATAGTATTGAATCATTACCATCAGGTTTATTTAGAGACATGCAATTATTGCAAGAGCTTGGTCTGGATAACAACAAACTGAACATGATTCAAACTGACCTTTTCTATGGGTTGACAAAGTTAGAGATATTAAGTTTGTTTAACAATAGCATTTAATCATTACCATCAAGTGTATTCAGATATCTGCAACTATTGCAAGAGCTTTATCTGCATAACAACAGACTGAATATGATTCAAATTGACCTTTTTTATGGGCTGACAAAGGTATTATATCTGCATTATAATAGCATGAGTCATTACCATCAGGTGTATTCAGAGATCTGCATTCATTGCAAAAGCTTCATTTGTATTACAACAGACTGATTATGATTCAAACTGGCCTTTTCTATGAGTTGACAAAGTTACAGATATTACCTCTGTACAACAATAGCATTGAATCATTACCATCAGGTGTATTCAGAGATCTGCATTTATTGCAAAAACTTTGGCTGAATAACAACAAACTGATTATGATTCAAACTGACCTATTCTATGGGTTGACAAAGTTACATGTATTAGATATGGGCAACAATAACATTGAATCATTACCATCGGGTGTATTCAACGATCTGTCATTATTGCAAGAGCTTGCGCTGAATAACAACAAACTGAAGATGATTCAAATGTACATGATCTATGGGTTGACAAAGTTACAGATATTAAATATGGGTAACAATAACATTGAATCATTACCATCAGGTGTATTCAGAAATCTACAATTATTGCAAGAGCTTGGTCTCAATAACAACAAACTGAATGTGATTCAAAATGACCTTTTCTATGGGTTGACAAAGTTACAGCTATTATATCTGGACAACAATAATATAGAATCATTACCATCAGTTTTATTTAGAGATCTGAAATTATTACAACAGCTTGGTCTGGATAACAACAAACTGAATATGATTCATATAGACCTATTCTATGGGTTAACAAAGTTAAAAGTATCAGATCTGAGATACAATAGTTTTGAATTCAGAGATCAGCAATTATTGCAAAAGCTTGGTCTGAGCCAACTGGAGATGATCCAAACTGACATTTTCTATGGGTTGACAAAGTTGCAGATATTATATCTGACCAACAATAGCATTGAATCATTACCATCAGGTGTATTCTGAGATCTGCAATTATTGCAAGAACTTTATCTGATGCACAATAACAGATTGAAGATGATTCAAACTGACCTTTTCTATGGGTTGACAAAGTTGCAGATATTATATCTGAACAACAATAGCATTGAATCATTACCATCAGGTGTATTCAGAGATCTGCATTTATTGCAAAAACTTTGGCTGAATAGCAACAAACTGAATATGATTCAAACTGACCTATTCTATGGGTTGACAAAGTTACATGTATTAGATATGGGCAACAATAACATTGAATCATTACCATCGGGTGTATTCAAAGATCTGTCATTATTGTAATATCTTGCGCTGAATAACAACAAACTGAAGATGATTCAAATGGACCTGATCCATGGGTTGACAAAGTTACAGATATTAAATATGGGTAACAACAACATTGAATCATTACCATCGGGTGTATTCAAAGATCTGTCATTATTGCAATATCTTGCGTTGAATAACAACAAACTGAATGTGATTCAAACTGACCTATTCTATGGGTTGACAAAGTTACAGGTATTAGATCTGAGATACAATAGCATTGAATTATTACCATTAGGTGTATTCAGAGATCAGGAATTATTGCAAAGACTTGTTCTGGGTCAACTGGAGATGATTCAAACTGATCTTTTCTATGGGTTGACAGAGTCGAAGTTATTACATCTGCGCAACAATAGTATTGAGTCATTACCATCAGGTGTATTCACAGATCTGCAATTATTGCAAGAACTTTTTCTGAAGCACAATAACAGATTGAAGATGATTCAAACTGACCTTTTATATGGGTTGACAAAGTTGCAGATAATATATCTGAACAACAATAGCATTGAATCATTACCATCAGGTGTATTCAGAGATCTGCAATTATTGCAAGAACTTTATATTAAGCACATCAACAGACTGAAGATAATTCAAACTGACCTTTTCTATGGGTTGACAAAGTTACTGAGGCTATATCTTGGCAGCAATAGCATTGAATCATTATCATCTGGTGTATTCAAAGATCTACAATTATTGCAAGAACTTTATCTGGATGACAACCAACTGATGATGATTCAACCTGACCTTTTCCATGGGTTGACCAAGTTACAGCTATTGACACTTTATGAAAACAAAATTAATAAACTTTATCCATATCAGTTTGCAAATCTGACAGGTTTGATAAACCTTTTCCTTCATCATAATAATTTGAATCAAATTCAAAGGAGATCTCTGTTTGGTCTAACCAAATTGAAATTCCTGTGGCTTGATTATAATAATTTAACAAAGGTTACTAAAACCTCTTTCACAGGATTACTCCTTAGAGTGGACAACCCTGCCACATGCTGCTTTCTTGAACCATCAAACAGGTCTCAATGTATTCCAAGAAATAAAAAATCTCCTTACTTGACATGTAAGCAGCTTCTGCCATCTACAGGAGTTAAGTGTTGTGCATGGATTTTTGGCTTTTCTGCTTTGTTTGCAAACACATTAGTGTTCATATGGGGATGTCAAAAGATAATGCCTAAACCAGCAAATGAAAAAAAAAAGTGAAGCAAATTGTTTTTATCACAAATTTAGCTTTATCAGACATACTTATGTGTCTTTATTTGTTAGTTATTGCATCGGTTGATCAATACTACAATGTATACTTTCCTTCATATGCTAAACGTTGGAGAAACAGTGTGTTTTGCAAGGTAGCCGGATTTCTATCAGTCTTATCGAGTGAAGCATCCCTTCTATTCTTAACCATTATAGCTGTGGATAGAATTTGGGCATTTAGGAAAATCTTTATAACACGTAAGCTTTTTGGTAAAAGGACACGAGTATTGCTAGCAATCTTTGCTTGGGTTACTGCTATTGCATTAAGCATTATACCTACAATCTTCAATGATGATAATTTATATCAATTGTCTGATGTATGCATTGGGTTACCATTAGTAAAAAGTAAAACATACAGAAGAGAGTATGAAAACATTACGATATCTTACAATTTTGATAGACCAGATGATCATTTCACGTAAGAAACATTGACAGAAATTGGCTCACGAATACGAAACTATTTCTCAATTGTTCTTTTTCTTGGGCTTAACTTTCTACTATGTGTGACGATTGCAGTATGTTATACGCTCCTATTCATTAATATTTGGACATCAGGATTTGCGCTGCTTAAAACTGATTTCAAAATGGCTATAAAGATGGGTGCCATTGCGTTGACAGACCTCATGTGTTGGCTTCCCATTGTCGTTCTGGGTATTCTAGCCCAGACTGGAGTTAAGGAACTCCCGCCTGAATGGTTTCCATGGATTACAGCATTTGCTTTACCAGTCAATTCTGTACTAAATTCATTTCTGTATGCTACTGTAGATCGTGTATCAAAACACTACGTTAATCGAATGCACCCAAACTGCTATAATGACATGGAGACAACCCAGTGGGCACACGGGTCAGTTTCTGACGTTGTATGGACGTTGTATCAACGTCCGATTTCGACGTTGAAATAAGGTTGAAATCACGTTGTATTTGCAAATGGGCATCAACCTTGATACAACGTTGTATCGACGTTGTATCAACGTCGAAATTCAACCTAATTTCAACCTGATTTCAACCCGATTTCAACCCGATTTCAACCTGATTATAACCGGATTTTATCCCGATTTTGTAAATTACCATTCGAATATAGGGCCTAAGTACTAAATAATAGTAATAAATTGATACTTACCCGTGTAGAGTTTCACAATCGGCCGGCTGGTGTATTATATCATGATTAGCCTATAGGCCTGGTATCGCCCTGGGGGAATTGCCACGGATATATCGCCCGCATCGTAGTCGGTGCAGAATGCGCAGTTGGCACTCATACGCGGGAGCCCTCGCGGGAGGCAACCCGGTGTGGAGTTGGTAGGTCGTGCGCAGCGGTCATGCGTTGTGGTCGGTGCAGAGGGCCCCGTGCAAAAGGCACCCATACGCGGCAGGCAACTAGACTTGATCCACCAGTCCTTCAACTGCTTACGCACGGTCATCGGGTTGTGCTGGCAGGTGAGGACTGGTAACGATTGCGTTCGAAAATTAGAGCATTTATTAGCTCATGAATAATTAATTAGTTCTTATCACGTGGTCACAGCATCTCCTTTTAAGGATGTTATAATTTATTATGAATGAAATATTTGCATTGTTTACTATCATGACATTTGACATGAAATTATAAATAAATAAACAAATTTGTACTGCCTGAATATTTATTCATTCTAATTTCGTTTTCCATGCATTTTTGAGTTGTCACTCGTCTCCTCATGCTTTAGCTCTTTGACTTGCAAAATATGCATTGTTTTTCCTTTTTTCCTTTATCATTTAATACGCACGTGGGAAATTGAAAAAAAAATATGTTGATTGTAATACAATATTTCACTTTTTTTACTGTTTATTTTATTAATTGTTCAACTTGATTCACGTGTATTTTGTTTCTATGACCAGTGTGTTTGTTTATATAGGGGGCTGTCATTTTCTTCGAAAGGGGTGGGTCATGAATATACTGGGGATCATAGAATTTTTAGACCAAAAATAGAGGGGGTTTATTACCCCAAAATAGAATAGAAGGCTGATGACACAAAATTTGTTTAAGCTGCGCGTGCATTCTTTCAATTTACGCTCAAAATGTACGTACAATCTTTAGTTAATTCAAAATAATATATAATTCAAATTTTTGCTTGCCCGCGCACCTTCTTTACGCTTTTTTTTAACCCTATGATCAAAATTTTAACACGCTCCACACACTTTCTTCACATTTAAGTTTTGCATGCCTCGCGCCTTACTAGTTCCGGTGATGAATAATTTGTCGTCAGTCTGTGTAGGCGGGAGGGGGTCATAAAACTTTTTGACTCGAGATAAGGGAGTCGTAAAAAAATTAGCCCGCGATAGGGGTCATAAAAAATTTACTTAGATTATACCGTTTGTAAGTCATGTATAAATGTGCAGTTGGGAGTGGGCCTAGGACTACGGTACGGGATTGGTAGTCAGTATAGTGTTACGGTACGGTAGTCACAATGTTACGCAACTTACGTCACACAACTTATGTGACGTAACTTACATTGCGTTGTTAATTTACGCAACGTGACACCCCTTTACGTTGCGTAACTTATGTTGCGTTGCGCAATTTACGTTGCGTTGTTAAGTTACGCAACGTAACTTACATTGAATAACTTACGTTGCGTAACCTACATTACGCAACTTACGTCAAACAACTTACGTGACGTAACTTACGTTGCGTTGCATCGTTAATTTACGCAACGTAACTTACGTTACGCAACATAACGTAACTTACGTTGCTTTGCGCAACTTACGTTGCATTGCATTGTTAATTTACGCAACGTAACTTACGTTACGCAATGTAACGTAACTTACGTTGCTTTGCGCAACTTAAGTTGCGTAACTTACGTTGTATTGCGTTGTTAAGTTACGCAACGTAACTTACGTTATGCAACATAACTTACGTTGCATTGTTAATTTACGCTGTGAAATTACGCAACATAACTTACGTTACGCAACGTAACTTACGTTGCGTAACTTACATTGCATTGCATTGTTAAGTTACCCAACGTAACTTACAAACGTAACTTATGTTGCGTAACTTACGTCACAATGTTACGCAACTTACGTTCTAATAACGGTAGGTACACGGCTAGGCTGTAGACTACAGCAAGTCATGCAAGTGTAACACCATGCATACATAACGATACGATGTGTGTATAATAGGTCCAATCTTAGACTAATGTGTGTATGCGTAGACTACGAGCTACGGCAAGTATAATGCCCTGATCGATGGTTCGATGCATGAGGGCCCAGCCATAGACTACGGTAAGTGTAATGCCTAAATGGAGAAATGTGTGCAAGGCCCAGCCGTAGACTTGGAAAAGGTTAGGTAAATAGGATTACATGTACCGTACATAGTCATGGTACTACTACTACTGTTAGGCCTAGCATGACCACTAACTATTGACCAGTATTTTGTCCTACATTCATGCAAAACATATCATGACAGGCTAGGCCTATCATTCTTCTAGGCTTACTCACATTTGAATACTTTGTGGCTAAGCTTAAGCCATGAAGCCCGAGCCTAGGTATGCTATGCCTAGTCATAATTTTGGGACTCCGTTTTTTGGATCGAGTCTCGTCTTGTAAAATTGAGTAAGATCCAATCCATGATTTGGCATGAAGACATGAACTTACCTTTTTTAACATGAAGAATACCATCCATTCGATTTCAAGTGCAGTGCAGCGTCTGATGTACATGATGTAGGACTAGGACAGTATTGACAGGTTGTTACTAAACTTTCACATGTTCAGCAGTCAAGTGGCTGTTAGTACAAGGAACTTATACAAGTTTACGTGGTGAACTAAGTGGCTGCTGTGGCTGTGCCATTTGAGTACAGCACATACCTACTGACATGACCGACAATCCGGCTTACTTCATTGTACTTCTACTTCTACGGTTCTACCATTGCCAAGCAACCAAGGAGTGTTGGACAGTCATGACAGTACCATTCAGATTCAGACAGCGGGCATGGCCGTTGAATTTCTTTGTCTGTCTTGAGACCGTGCATGACTGAGTAGCTTTCTGGAATCTGTAGTACTTTTACATGCTTTAATAGCCCGTGCCTAGGACAATGAATAACATACAAATCACGGTGTGTACAATCCGTGTCGTTGAATCAGGCTGTTTGTTGAAAGTGCACATCCAATTCATGAACATGGCATGGTAGGCCTATGGCTATGCCGGTGACGAATTGAAATCAAGAAAATGCCGATCGCCGCGTTTACATGGCACAAAATGCCTCCTATTTTGCTCTAAAACAACCGATGACTTCAAATAAACAGTCCAAAAGATCGCCAGCAACGTCACCACTTCTCCAGCCAAAGTTTCAGCATTGACAACCAGGTTTGAAATTAAACATATTTTGTTGTTTTTCCTATGGACGGTTACACAGACAAGCTGATGATCTGTCTCTGCTCTGATTTCTCACAAAAAATGTTATTTCATGAATATTCATCATGTATCAGCTGCCATATATGGCCGTACAACAAGTTTTGCGCAGGCGTCAACCATATTGAGCTACTGCGCATGCACGCAGGATCCTGCGTAAAAACAATACAATACAAAAGAATAAATCGCCCCACTTTTTTGCACGGTTGGTTCTCAGGCCCCGAACGAGAAACGGCCATTTTATTCCGCCATTTTGAATTGTTTCGAGATCGGGGCCGAGGAACTCAGGCTAGCAGGCAACCGGGTGTGGAGTGCCGTGTGCAGCGGTCACATTTTTGACCAAAAATCACATTTTTGACTAAAAATCACATTTTTGACCAAAAATCTAATTTTGACCAAAAATCTAATTTTTGACCAAAAATCTAATTCACAATTTTGACCAAAAATCTCATTTTGACCAAAAATCTACTTTTTGCCCAAACATCTACTTTTTGACCAAAAATATCATTTTTGACCAAAAATATCATTTTTGACCAAAAATCTCATTTTTGACTAAAAATCTCATTTTTGACAAAAAATCTCATTTTTGACTAAAAATCTAATTTTTGCCCAAAAATCTCATTTTTGACCAAATATCTCATTTTGACCAAAAATCACATTTTGTCCAAAAATCAAATTTTTGACCAAGATGGCCGCCACTGAGTAAACCTGCAACCTTGTGCTAATTTCTCACGCAGGATCCTGCGTAAAAACAATACAATACAAAAGAAGATGGCCGCCACTGAGTAAACCTGCAACCTTGTGCTAATTTCTCACGCAGGATCCTGCGTAAAAACAATACAATACAAAAGAATAAACCTGCAACCTTGTGCTAATTTCTCACCTTTTCATATCAGTTTACCGCAATAAGCCTCAATTTGATGATTGGACCTACTTTTAACCTTCAAATCCTAAATGGCCGCCAAATTTATCAGCGCACATAGGCTCTAATTAAAGCACTGATCATGCTGAAATACACGATACCAGTTAAATTGCACTACATGCAAGCATTAGATATTGATGGGGTACTATACTAATGGGGTAAATTTGTGACTATTTTTGCATTTTTCTCAAAAAATAATAACACACTGGTAACAAAAGTTATGTATATTATTGGGGCAAGGAATCCAATTACTACACTGAAATTTCAGTGACTCAAGACAAGCGGTTCAGTATATATGATAGGAAATGAGGTACATCCTAGCGGTACTTCATTTCTTATCATAAATAACGAACTGCTTGTCTTGGATCACTGAAATTCCATTGTAGTAACTGGATTCCTTGCCCCTATAATATACTTAACTTTTATTACCAGTGTGTTATTAGTTTTGAGAAAATGCAAAAATAGACACACATTTATCGAGAGGTGCAGTGCCCCCCTTAAAGTATTTGCACAAAAATACAGCAATTTAATTATTTTCAGAAATAAATCTGTAATGACTTCCACATAGATGTAGGCCACCTTTTAAATCAAACTTGCCCTTTTTCAGACCGTTTCCGGCGCACCAAATCTGTATTCGCTTCAACAAACACATCTTAAAAACCAAACATTACATTTAATAACTTTTATTTTGTAGCCAAGATGTAAGGGTATAATCATCCCAGCAAACACAAAAACGTTTTAAAAACGTTTTAGATAAGTTATATTTTGGCTTTTGGCTTAGCTAAAAACGTATTTATAACATTAAAATGTCGGGTTATATAAAGATCATGAAAACGTTTTAAAACGTTTTGTATAAAAACACACTGCAACAATATTTTAACAATGTTTTCAAAATGCTATTGTAAACTATCAACGCAAACATTTTTTCCAAATATTTTGTCAACACTTAAATAACTAATTATGTTAAAATATTTGCATCCAGCAAACACAGAAATGTTCTTAAATGTTGTTTTTTTTCAAAACGTTTTAATAACATTTAAATGTCGGGTTATATAAATGTCATGAAAACATTTTTAAAACGTTATTGCAAATATTTTAGGCAAACATTTTTCGCAAAATATTTTTTCAACCCCAAAATAACATTCTGTTCAGAATGTTTTGTATCAAGTTTTCAAAAATGTTTTTGGAATGTTATTAAGACGTTTTTATACCCTTTATATAACCCGACATACGTTTCTGTAATACATTTTGTGTTTGCTGGGCAGAAGATTATCAAAAAATGTTTTTTAATGTTATGAAAACGTTTTATAACCTTAATATAACCTTTATATAACCCGACATTTAAACGTTTTCTGACAACCTTTTATAACCTTTTGCGAATGATCTCGAAAACATTTTGTGTTTGCTGGGATGTTTAATTTCAATTGCCTGACACGTAAGATAAAGAGGTGACGATGGAGGTAGAACTTTTTGAATGAACCTCGTATTTAATGTTAATAAGGGGTTTCCCTGGCTTGCGCATTTGGAATATCCATTCAATATTAACTTGAAGAAAACGCGTAAAAACCTTCTTTTCACGTTACAACTTCCTTAAAACTTCTGATACCATGCAAAGTATCTTTAACATATGGTTTCTAAGTCTTGACTTTTGATACGCTAACTAAACTGGAAATTGTTGACAGATTATACAACTAAATACTTTTATTTTTCTCATGGAAGAACTTCACACTAACTTTCTTAGACTGATGATCAGATCATAGAATGTAATCAATAGTTTTGGAACTGTTCTGCGCTTGCACTCTACCCTTCAACACATGTTCAAAGGATCCTTGTCGTGCTCAGTTTTAGCTGAAGGAGATAAGCATCGAAAACGTCAACCCTATCAGTAGGCTTATTTCGCATTGATGATGTCATCACTACCAATATCAAGAAAATCTAGACCAGAATCTGTATTGCTTGCTTAGTTCTTCACCTTCTTTCTTTGTATGTTAAGACACATATCAAGGCAATAACAGCTGTTATCATTAAGCTGATGGGTTGGCGCCTAGATAGCTGTTAACCTCCGGTTTGAAGCTGGTCCGTTTCACAATTCCTGGAATTTGAGGCGGGAGTATATTCCATCTGCGGGATTTAGATGGAATGAAGGACCCTTTGACCCTTCATGACTAACAAGGTTAGAACTTGAACTGATGAGTAGTTCGTCTGCTCTACGATGGACCCAAAGGCAAAATTTGCAGGAAGAAGGGGGTTGATCTAGGAGTTGCTCCATGCCATTGTTTTAAAATTACGGCTCTCTCAACATGCTCAAGTGGCCAGTTCATCCGAAATCTTTGGCTGCATCTAACCTTTCTGATGTTAATGCTTTATACATTGTACATTGTCATGGACTATAGTCTGTCTATTGCATGGCCAATCTTCACTGATCTTGTTTTGATTCCTTTATCATGTGGCGCAACGACACGTCAGCTGTAACGACAAAAATAACAATTTAGGGATTATCATTTAAAATAAAAACACAACTATTTCCATATTATTTACACAGAAACATTATATTTGACATAGATATGCAGTGTGATTAAATATGCGTAATGTAAGTTGTAAGATAGCCCTACTGAAGGTAGACCAGTTACTATACTCCTGACTGTTTATAGGGTCATTCTGCTGTACATTTCTTAGGGCCATTCTTCGGACCAAAAAGAGGGAAATTGTAGCTTATGTTTGCTCTAGTTTCTATACATGTTTAAAAAACAAAACTGAGTTCGCTGAGCTGATTTACATTGAATGGCAAATCAGACTAAGGGCGCATTACACCAAATCACTGCGCGAAAGGTGCAATTGTGATGAGTTCCGGTTAAAAGTATATGGCTATATTGGAGACAATGTGGTGTCCTTAGGGACCATGTTCTTCTTGAGGTCGGCATGTTCTGATTTAAATGAAAGATGCTAACCTATTAATGACTAAAATAGATATGAAATTATACAAATCGATTTAACAAGAAAAGTAGGCCCTGACCGAATTACTGCTAACGGAACAAGTTTTAATGCTAGTTTTGCCGTTGAAATAGCGGCGTCGCCTTTCAACATTTTTTTAATAAAAAACTGAATCGGTAAAGTTCCCCAAAATTGAAGCTCAAATGAAATGTCAGTCCTTAATTAATACAGAGATTACGTGAAAAAGTTAAAAATTCTAAACGTCTTTAGCTTTATAGGAACCGGGGTCAATCCGGCCGGTAAAACCTGTTTGACATCTTAGTAATATAGGCCATATAGAATAGGTTTTTAAAGTCTTCTTCCGGGTGCACAATACTAATAAATTTCCCTACACTTTGTATATAAAATGGCCTCTGTTCAAATGGCTCTATATACCTTTGCACAGATTTTTTGGGGGACCTGAAAGCACATCAGACATATCGAAAATTTTGAATAGGGGGATGTCCTTCTGATATTTATAAATTCGATTTTTTGAAATTCGCGATACAATAAAAAAGTTTAGGGCAAATTATTAAAAATTGCAACTTTTGACATTTAACAGTCCTCAAAGTAAACTTAATAAATCGAATGACATGTACTTAAAAGGGCATTTCGTGATCCAAAGCCTCACCCCGGTCATCCCCCACTTTTCTCCGAAAAAAGAAACCTCTGGCTACATACTGTTTATGTACCAAAATTTTCTTGCAGATTAATTTGTTTAGCAAAAATATCGTCAAATTTAAATTTTGTTCTGGTATGTCCAGAACGAAATTCCACATAATCATGCATAACTCGCTAACGCAAAATCGGAATCAACTGAAATTTTGGGAATACGCTTTTTTCGTGGATTATTAACTATTGATAAATATCATAAAAGAGGATGATAGGATCACGAAATCCTAATTTAAGTGTATGTACCTGGGATGGATGAAAAGCCGACCATCAATTGAAAGTTTTGACCTTTCATATTGAAGATATAGATTTTCCCCACATATCATTAGATTTATACAATTTACTTCGAGGACTGTTTCAAAAATATCAATTTTTAATGATAATCATTTGCCATAAAATATTATACATTAAAAAAAATAGTAGGCCTATATCGAATTTCACAAAATAAAAATTATTTGATATTATTAGAAGGACATTCCTCGTATTCAAAATGCAATTAGATATGTCTGATGTGGTCACAGGTCCCACACAAAATAGGGGGCCTACGTGAAAACGTCGCTATCCGAGCCCAAAGCCCTATTTATTTGAAAAGAACTTTATTCAACAAATTCCACTAGCCTAGCCCTAATATTACTAACTAAATATTACTGGTACTACTAATACGCCTAGCCATATTTATAGGTCCCTGGGCCCTGTATCTTTTTCTTCATAAATCATTGTCATTGACATTGAAATTTATGTTTTAAAATCATCAAAAAACTTGACGGAGTTACAACCTAGTGTCCCCTCCCGGTAACGTAATGTCTAAATATAAAATCATTTAATACACGACCTAGCACATCATGCACATGCACATGACATGATGTGCATGTAGGACGTAGGACGTAGTCTAGGGCCTAGGGTTCACCTATCTATGCTCCCAGCAGTACCAAGTGTTGTGGCGATATATTATTTTATAGCCCGTGCCTTCTATTTTAATTTATTTATTTATTCAAAACTATGGTGTCATTCACCTCGAGTGAGATCACTCTCTCGTATCATTTCGAGTAGACTATCGTTAAACGTCACAATGGTCTTTTGTAAAGAGAGGTTTTGTGGACGACGCAAACTGAGAATGAATTGTAGTCTGTGGCATTCACTCAGATGGTTAACATCTCTCCATAAACTCTCCGTGTGCGTCAAGATTTGAACACAACTTCTTAGTTTAGAGCGAGTACAATTCTCGCTAATTATTACTGGATAATGGAGTTTGTTCTACTCCTAGTTCTCTTGTTAGTTTTAATATAAAGTTTCATACCGAATGAAGAAGATGTAGTAAGTAATAAATATAACTTAATTAACAGTAAATTGGGTTTTGTTTGTCTTCATGTTTGTGTGATAATACTCGTGCTTGGCTGATTCTAAAAGCCTAAATAAGTCCCTGGTTGAACCTCTGGTTCTATGAAGAACTTTATTTAGCGCCCCTACTCAGGCCAAATCTATGATGAAGAGACGATGAACCGAATACCAATCTTGAGGGACTAGCCGAGACGAGTGAACTAAGACGCATCTACCAAGCCGTGTGATTATTCCCTGGTACCTACCTCGCCGGTTAAAATATTAAGCGAGTCCTATTCCCAAAGTTCTTTATTAGAAATGGTGGAGAAAGCCAAGGCGTTTTGATATTTTTATATCAATGTTATTTTAAAGATCACACTTACAAGAGACAATTTTTACCCAATATATTAATTACATCTTGTTCATCGACGGACGAAGACGTCAGCGGAGTTTCTGAGTGATGCTACGGGCTACCCTTACCATTTTTTGTTTCAAATTTTATTTTGGTAAGTTAATATGATGGTGGTAAGTTTTATTTTGGTGGCATCAACATATATTGTGTGTTTTATCTATAGTCTAGGCACGTAGTAGGTAGGCCTATTTCATTTCAAAATTTGGCGAGTTGAGTAATTTTGCGCTAGACATGGGCGTTGGCTGCCAATCGATACCAGCTGTGTATGTGACAGGTTTGCATTTATATGTAATCAATGGAGTGTACAATTGTATTCATTGAATTGAAGCTTGCTTTCTTTAAGCAGTATACAGACTTTTTATTGTACGTACAATATTGTATGTACAATATGTACGTTATTTAATCTATTGCCATTCTATTTCCAGTACTGTTTAAGTTTTAACGAATGTTTGATGACGTAAAATCGATAATATATTTCTGCGAGATATTGTATGCAACATATTATCGATTTTTTTTTTTTTTTCATTCGTTAGAACTTAAACATTACTGGAAATAGACTGGCAATAGATTGAATAACGTACATATTGTACATACAATATTGTACGTACAATACTCGGAGTCTGAAGCCCGCTTTAGTCAGTTATAAGCTTGGCTTTGTATTGTGTCTGATTGTTCATTCAGCCGTCATAAACTGTGGCGTGGCATGTATTTAAAGTTCGCGCGCAGTTTACTCATTCAATTGAATATGCTTTTGTCAGTCAATCGGGTTCATTGATGGTCATCATGTTTGTAGTTTACTATGATTGCTAATATGAATTATTTGATCAATGAATTAATGGTATGTAAATAGATAGTGGAAAACTTGTATGTATGTAGGTTATTTGCAAAACTTTGTTGATGTGAATTAATAAGTTGACTTTGAAAATATTCTAAATAATTTTGCTTTATTAAAGCGAGTCAATTTATCAACTTATTTTGATGACAAATATTGTAATGGATTTAATTTTTGTAAACATCCATGGCTTCTGGTGATGATGAAATTAAATTACAAGAAACGTTTAATGATAGCTCTGAAGAAATTTCTAATACATCTGATAGTAGTTCTGATGATGAAATATTAGATTTTGATTTAAACATGGCTACTAAATACGACATGTACGATTTAAAAATCAAATATTCAGGAGATCCTGAAGATGATTTAGATTCTTTTATTACCAAATTTTCAAATTATGCTGCACTTCGAGATTATACTGCGCCAAAAGCAGCATTGGCTCTGACAATTAAAATTGAGGGCAATGCTAGCGTCTTTCTTGAGTCAATACCCGAAAGCGATAAGGACACGGTTGATAAGATTAAGGCTCTTCTTAAGGAGAATTTTGAGGGTGATTCGTGGCGTTGGGGAATTGAATCAAAATTGCTGTCGCGTAAACAACTCACCAATGAAACTTTGGATGTGTACGCGTCAGATATTATGCGCTGGTGCAGACAAGTTGGTAAAACAGATTCCGAGCAAATGTCAATTTTTGTCAGAGGTCTATTGCCTTCTTTGCGGGGATTTGTGTTTTCCAAAGAACCTAAGACATTCCGTAATGCCTTAGATGCGGCACGATTAGGTATCGCAGTGCAGCAAACCGCTGAAAGTGACACATCTAGTACTAAAACTGTAGAAAACTCTAGTAATTCAGTGGATGAAGTAAATGTAACATTGGATTCTGTAGCAAACATGGTTTCTAATATAAGTACTAGACTGGGGAAGTTAGAAAGTGACAAAGATAGTAAAAAGGTTTTCTTTGCAAACTCAAACCAAGATCATGTGCCCATCAATAGGTCTACCAAACGAAACATAACATGTTATAGATGTGGACGTATAGGCCATGGGTGGAGAAAATGTTATGCAAAACAGGGAATTGACGGTAAACCTTTAAACTAATGTACCCATCTGCGAGGGATCGTAAGAGAAACAAGCATGTTCAAAAACATGCAGGTGGGAGTGAGTATAGTCGTAAGAATGAACATGTATTTGCCAATTGTGACAAAAAGGGAGGACATAGCCCTTTACCACCTTATGGACAGAGTGATATGAACAATTCCGATTTATTTGTTGAAATTAATTTGTCTGATTCAAATACCATTTCGGCTTCCATAAATTGCAATCCAGTTGAATGTTTGGTTGACACAGGTGCTTCAATTAATTTAATAAACCATGATTGGTTGTATTCAAACCTGCATTCTGTTCATCATATGATACAAAAACCTCGTATTAAATCTGCTCGAGTAGCAAATGGTAGTGATTTAGAGGTAACAGGATTTATTGTTTTGGTCATATCTGTCAATGGTGTACTTTTTCCGGTGCCTTTGAATATTGCACGCAATCTTAGTTCTTGCATCATTTTAGGCAAGAAGTTTTTGAAGAAACATTGTGCCATTATTGATTGTGGTGAAAGTAAGTTGAAGCTCAAAAAGCGTAGTCAGATTAGAGTGCTAGAGAAACAAGAAATTCCTCCTCACACTCAGTCTGTAGTTTGTGCAAAGATAAACAATAGGCTACCAGTACAAACCATTGGTCTCTGTCAAGGTGGTAGGCGTGTTACTGCCCTGGGAATTTTAGTTGCCAATACGGTGTCAAGTGTGCTCATTTAGTTGTAATGAATACAACGGATGAACCAATCATTTTGTATCCTAGGACTAAATTAGGCACTTTTACACTGATGGAATCTGAGAAAATAGTTCCATTTCCTAACTTGAAGGAAGAATTTGTCAATGAAATTCACTCATCACCAATAGATAGTAAGGATGAGGATCCTAGGCTTCAAGAAGTACTTTCTAAAGTATCTGTAAACACTGAACATTTGTCATCTTCAGAAATGTCAGAAATTACTAATTTGTTCAACGAATACATTGATATATTTAAAGTGGAAGGAGGTCCGCATGGAGATTATTCTGGTGTAAAACATGAAATAAAAACAAATGAACATCCACCAATTAGATCTCGACCATATAGATATACTCCACATATTCAAGCGGAAATCAAGAAACAAGTCAATGAAATGTTAGATCAAGGAATTATTAAAGAGTCAACTAGTCCATGGTGTTTTCCTGTATGTATGGTACCCAAGGCTGGTTCTCCAGGTTCTTATAGATTTGCGATAAATTTCAAGAAATTGAATGATATTTGTCCACGTGACAATTTTCCTTTGCCAAACATTAACGACGCACTAGATAGCTTAGGCGCTGCCAAACCCAAATACTTCTCAACTTTAGACCTTGCTTCAGGTTATTGGCAAATAGGCTTAGAAGAGAGTTCAAAACCTCTCACCACTTTTGTGACACAAGATGGTCTATTTGAATTCCAAAGAATGCCATTTGGCCTTCATAACGCTCCTGCGACATTTCAACGCGCTATGCAAGAAGTTTTGAGAGGTCTTAACTGGCAGTTTGTTCTATGTTATCTGGATGACGTCATCATTTTCAGTAATTCATTTTCTGAGCATTTACGTCATCTAAAACAAGTGTTTGACCGTTTTCGTCAAGCTGGTCTAAAACTACAGCCAAAGAAATGTTCATTTGGTCAGAAAGAAGTGAAATACTTAGGTCATATAGTGAGTGAAAATGGTGTTGCGACAGATCCTGACAAAGTCAAAATTGTAAAGGAGTATCCCCCACCTACCAAGGTCTCTGAGGTCAGGTCATTTTTGGGTTTTGTAGGGTACTACAGAAAATACATCAAAGATTTTTGTAAGATTGCAGAACCCCTCACCAATTTAACGAGAAAAGAAGTGCACTTCGTTTGGGATGAAAAGTGCAAAAATGCTTTTGAAACACTCAAACAAAAGTTGCAAGAACCACCAATTTTGGCCTATCCTAGATTTGATGGCACGGAATTCATTTTACAAACCGATGCCAGTGGCGTAGGGTTAGGATTCATTTTGGCTCAGAATCAAGATGGAAAAGAACGAGTCATATCTTATGGTGGTAGAGCTTTGCACAAAGGTGAGAAGAATTACACGACCACAGAATTAGAGGCCTTGGCAGTTGTTGAAGGAGTCAAAAAATATGCCCCATATCTACAACATGGTGTAAAATTTACAGTAGTCACAGATCATTGTGCACTGAAATGGCTTTTCAGCAAGAAACAAACAATTGGTCATTTAGCTAGGTGGGCAATTAAACTTCAAGCATATACATTTGATGTAGTACATGTCAGGGGACGCAATAATGGTAACGCTGATGCACTTAGTAGGTTAAACTATGACTCTCTAAACACTTGTGTCGATTGTAACCATTGTAAGACTGATTCACAAAATTCTGAAGAATTAAACAATGTATGGATAGGTTCAGACTTAGACAAGATTTCGGAAGACGTCTTGTCTGAGCTGCCTGATGACAATGTAGATAGTGATGTTAGAAGTGACACAAAACCTGAAGTGAATGTTGTCAAAAATATACGTTATCAATATGGTAAACGTGTTGGGAATGACAAAAGGTGGAAAACAAAGATGTACCGACTCTTCCAGCTGAAATCAATTTACAAGGGTTTAAAGATGCACTACTGACCGATACTTTTGCTAGTTCTATGTTGAATTTTCTAGAGCACGACAAATTGCCAGATGATGCTCTCAAAGCTAGAAATCTGTTGTTGCAGGCTGATCAATATTATGTCCATGAAGGATTATTATATCACATTTGGCATACTCCAGCAAAGAGGCACATGCCAGAAAGGAATACTTATCAGTTGTATATTCCAATCACTTTTGTTGATACAGTTCTGAACAACTGCCATGATCACGTGTTAGCTGCACATTTTGGATTTCAAAGAACTTACAGCAAAATTCGTCAGCGGTACTTCTGGAAAGGGATGTATCGTGATGTAGATAACTGGGTTAGATCTTGCATATCCTGTTCTCAACGCAAAACGCATAGGCACAAAGTTATCGCCCCAATGCAAATCATGAAAGTACCAGGTGCTTTCCAACGCGTTAGTGTTGATATTTTAGGACCTTTACCAATTACAACCTCTGGCAACCGTTATGTTCTTTGCTTTACGGATCACTGCACCAGGTGGCCCATTTTGGTACCTTTGAAAGTTAATGCTTCAACAATAGCAAGAGCATTTTTTGATAATGTCATATGTGTCCACGGTTGTCCAGAAACGTTATTAAGCGATAGAGGAACAAATTTTCTGAGCAAGATCGTTTTGGAAGTGTGTCGAATCATGCGAACACAGAAATTGAATACCTCAAGTTATCACCCACAATGCAACGCGATACAAGAGCGGTACAATGCTGTAATTTTAGACACCATTTCACACTATGTAAATGAATTCCATACTGATTGGGATCAATATATCACAGCCATACAGTTTGCATATCGTACAACTCCTGCTGAAAACTCCGTTGGATTCAGTCCGTTCTTTCTTTTGTATGGTAGAGAAGCGAGACTTCCTTTAGATGTAACGCTCACGTCAGGCTGCAATTATGCAGAACAGAATCTCAGAGAGCACATTCATCATCTAATCTCTCAATTAGAAATTGTAAGGAAGATCTCACAACGTCACGCAGAGCAAAATCAAAACAAGATGAAAGAACGTTTTGATGAGAGTGCAACGGAAGTTCCTTATCAAGTTGGAGACTCAGTATGGATATATATTCCTGCATTGCAGCAAGGACTTTCACGCAAACTTCAGAAATTCTGGTCGGGTCCTTACCTGCTTGTTGAACAAACAGGTCCAGTCAATTTCCGTGTACGTAATCTAGAAAACAACAAATTGATTACTACACCAATCCACGTCAATCGTATGAAATTTGCATATGATAGGTATGTCCGACCAAGCAATGATACTGAACCAACCGATTTAGAACAAAGAGATCCAATTCCAGGACTTGTTCCGGACGATTGTCCTGAGGACTCTTTTCTTCCTCTTTTGGCAACACAAGAATCTGAGAAAACAAAGGTTCCAATCATCCTAGGTCTGCCACCAGTTCAGGATAAAACTCCTGAATATGTGATTGAGCATATTATCAGAGGACGCTATAGAAATGGGCGTCTAGAATATCTCATAAAGTGGCGGGATTTTCCAAAATCAAGAAACACTTGGGAACCAGAGACAAACTTGAACGCAGCTGCTCTTGAGTCTCTGAAGACCAATCCTGTCAAAATTACTGGTAAACTGTAAAGGCCAGACTATGGAAGCAGTATCATTGTTAGATCAGTTGTAAGCAACTCGATCAAAAGGCTGTATGAAAAATATAATGTCTTTAAAAAAAATGTGAAATTAGGCATAATATTATAATTATTATGCGATTTGTAATTATCAAAGAATACTTCTAAAGATTTGTGTGCATTCACAAATTTATGAATGACTAATATAAAGGTTGTCAAAATGAAATCAAATATATTTGACAGTTGATAAATGCAGAAAGCAAGTTATATGTTGAATTGATTGTGAATTGTAATTTGAAAGTTTGTCACAATTGTACTATTTGTAGTTGTGTGGAATTGGATTATCACAAAAAAATGTATTTTGAATTATAATGACAATGAGCCCAAATGTATATTTGGTTGGCGCGTATGTTGTGGATTTGTACATTATTGGAACAAATTGTTTGTAGGTAATAAAGTAATGAAACATTTAAGAAATTAAGAAATGTAGAATTGTAATGTTGATGCCACCATCATTTTATTTTTGATTCAATTAAAGTAAGGTATATTATTGTATTTCGCGATATGTACTTTTGCGTGTTACAATATATTGCAATATTGAAGGAAATCAGTCAGAGAAAATCCTCGAAAGAAATATTCCCATCTCGATGTATTCATTTTGGAACCCCGGAGAAGAGTTTTGTCTAAGAACGTGAAAGGGTATGTAAGGGATATGTTTGTGTAATGTAAATACAATGTAGTCTTGACTTTTTCCGTGAAACCAAAATTACCTGAAAATTAGGCCTTCGGGTCAATTCGGTATCAGGAGTTCCACAGATGCTGATACGACGATGCATCGATGCATCGATGAATTACATTTCGTAACAAGGAAACAATAACGAGGATACACTGACGAGGATAAGAGGATTTATATCGCATGGATATACCTTCATAAAATTTTGTTTAATAATCAATGAATTATAAAAATGTCCTGAATTGTATCAGAGACAGTCAATGATTGTATAAACATAAATGAAATTTGCAATTGAATTATGAACTGGAAAGTAGAACAAATTTGGTGTTCAATAAATTTACTTTTGTCAGGCGCCAAAACTTTTAGGGAGGGCGTATGTTGTGGCGATATATTATTTTATAGCCCGTGCCTTCTATTTTAATTTATTTATTTATTCAAAACTATGGTGTCATTCACCTCGAGTGAGATCACTCTCTCGTATCATTTCGATTAGACTATCGTTAAACGTCACAATGGTCTTTTTGTAAAGAGAGGTTTTGTGGACGACGCAAACTGAGAATGAATTGTAGTCTGTGGCATTCACTCAGATGGTTAACATCTCTCCATAAACTCTCCGTGTGCGTCAAGATTTGAACACAACTTCTTAGTTTAGAGCGAGTACAATTCTCGCTAATTATTACTGGATAATGGAGTTTGTTCTACTCCTAGTTCTCTTGTTAGTTTTAATATAAAGTTTCATACCGAATGAAGAAGATGTAGTAAGTAATAAATATAACTTAATTAACAGTAAATTGGGTTTTGTTTGTCTTCATGTTTGTGTGATAATACTCGTGCTTGGCTGATTCTAAAAGCCTAAATAAGTCCCTGGTTGAACCTCTGGTTCTATGAAGAACTTTATTTAGCGCCCCTACTCAGGCCAAATCTATGATGAAGAGACGATGAACCGAATACCAATCTTGAGGGACTAGCCGAGACGAGTGAACTAAGACGCATCTACCAAGCCGTGTGATTATTCCCTGGTACCTACCTCGCCGGTTAAAATATTAAGCGAGTCCTATTCCCAAAGTTCTTTATTAGACAAGCAAGACCTTTATACTGTACGATATGACTAGGGGCCTAGCATGCTTAGTTTGTTAATTACATTTGCATTGCCCCAGCAAATATTCCAAACTGACCGCCCGAGTCTTCTACAAAGTACAAGTCAAGGCACTGTCATGACGGTATCGTGTCTGTCTAATGGTGCATTCATCGTATATACAGCATGCAGCATCAGCAGGCATGTTGCTCGAAAAACACTAGCAACGAATTTGCTCACGGATACCCTCGCATTGCGTTAGAGAATATGCTCGAACAACATGAACAACACTACCAATGCAATGACTAGTACAGGCATGTATCTTAACTGCTTAGTAAGCTTAACTATTTTAACATATCCTGATGATACAAAATGGAAAAACAAGTTGAAATATACATGCTGCAATATGTCCAAAATTCCAGTAGACTTTTAAAGAAAATTTAAATGTTTACTAACCTGTTTTATTTGCAAATTTAGGCCTCAAGTTCATGTACGTCACTCGTACGTGTGTAACTCCATTTACATGATTTACTTTCACTGCTGTACATTGGGCAATATCCCATAGTGTTGGGCGAAAGCGATACGTACTTGCAAACACCTGCGCACGCACGTGCGTACCCGAAATAACTTTTGAACGCAGGTGCGTATCCATAAACACTTGCAGATGTGCGTGCGTACCATAAACACTTGCGCACACGCTTGCGTACTTGCAAACACTTACGAACGTGCATGCGTACGCATAAACACTTGCGAACGAGTGTGTACATGCAAACACTTGCGCACACGTGTCGTACTTTCAAATACTTGCAAACGTGTTTACGTACTCGCAAACATTTGCGAATGGGCATGCGCACATGCAAATAACCTGCGCACGCACTCATAAACACTTGCGAACGCACATGCAAACACGAAAACACTTGCGAACACTTGCGAACTCGCATGTTCCCTTCAGCCACAAGATCGCGTCTTGTTCGTCCTAGGCCTCCTTGGTATGATGAGCAAATCCGAGCTGAGAAGCTGGAGCAACGTAGGCTCGAAAGAAAGTGGATGAAAAGTAAACAAGATGATGATAGAGATGCGTACAAAAAACAACACGTTCATTACATCAAAGCGGTGGAGGCTTCAAAGAAACAGTATTATAATGAAAAGTTGCTTGGAGCAGGGGCTAAAGAAACCTTCCAGATAATAGGTGTTCTTTTAAATCAAAATGTTAGAATCTTGCCTACATTATACACCCCTGATGTGCTGAGTAATAAGTTTGGTCACTTCTTTACTGAGAAGGTGGACAACATAAGAGCCAGTATTAGTTCTGATAGTAATGTTGATAGTAATTTCTGTTGTACTGATGATATGTATACTGATGTTGTTATTCAGAATGACTTAGTTTGCTTTAGAAAGCTTACGCAAAAGGAAGTCCGTAATATCATTATGGGTTGTACCAACAAATCGTGTCATCTGGATTGCTTACCAACTTGGTTACTTAAAGAAAATATTGATGTTGTTTTACCAAGAATTACCCAGATTGTAAATACTTCTATCACTTGTGGTGTATTTCCTGATTATTTAAAGCAGGCTATTGTGACTTCAGTCCTTAAAAAGATCACTTTGGCCTGGAATGAATTTAAGAATTACAGGCCTGTTTCAAATATAGCTTTTATGGGTAAGATAATTGAGAAGGCAGCCATCGTCCAAGTAAATGAGCACATGCAGGCAAACGATCTTGAAGAAGTATATCAGTCTGCTTACAAAACTAAGCACAGCACTGAAACGGCATTGCTCAAAGTTAAGAATGATATCACACTTGCCCTTGATGATGATATGGCTGCTTTCCTAATTATGCTTGACCTCTCTGCTGCCTTTGATACCATTGACCATGATATCCTGCTTCATCGTTTAGAACATGGCTTTGGTATCAAAGGCACTGCCCTAAAATGGTTCCAGTCTTATATAACCAATCGTCATTTCAGAGTTTCTATTGCTGGCATAATGTCTGACAAATTTGATTTAAATTGCGGTGTTCCACAAGGGTCTATAATTGGCCCCAGGGTTTTTACCATGTATGCACAATATGTTGCTTCCATAATTCGTCGTCATGGGCTAAATTTTCATATTTATGCTGATGATGTTCAGATATACATGGTTTTCAATCCTAAGGTACCAGGGGATGCAGCGTGCGCAATTTTCAAAATAACAGCTTGTGTCGAGGAGCTTCGTGTTTGGCTGTTGAACAACATGCTAAAACTGAATGACTCTAAGACAGAATTTTTTATTGCTGCCTCGAAATATAACATCACCAGATTGTCTGAGATCACAATACAAATTGGTTGCGCTGATATTGTTCCATCTCCCACCATTAAAAATCTGGGTATCATTTTTGACGCTGCTATGACTATGTCTAATCAAATCACATCCATGTGCAAATCAATTAATTTCTTACTGTGGAACTTGGCTAAGATACGCAGATTCATAGACCATGATGCTTCCTCAAATGCTATGCGGGCACTTATTTTATCTAAACTTGACTATGGCAATGCGCTCCTGTTTGGATGCAACGTAAAAGATCTTGCTCGTCTACAGCGCCTACAAAATCGGGCGGCTTGCATAGTTTACCAAGTTCCGCGCCGTCATTCTACATCTCCTTTGTTAAACTCGCTCCACTGGTTTCCGGTTGATAAACGAATTCGTTTTAAAATTATTCTTCACGTTTTCAAAGTGCTAAATGGACTATCACCGATATATCTCACAGACTACATCGCTACCTACATTCCACCTAGGAAGGGCCTTCGCTCTGAGCTTGATATTACTCGCCTTGTCATCCCCAGGAGTAAGAGAAAAATTGGTGATGGTTCATTTAGTGTGTCTGGTCCAACCCTCTGGAACCAGTTACCGGCTACACTTCGCACTGCTCTCACAGTTGAATCTTTTAAAAAGGGTCTTAAAACGTATATTTTCTAATGTATTTTGCCGTTGTTATTTTTGTATATATTTGTAAAGCGCAATGTTCATATTTTTGGTATTGCGCTATATCAAGCGCCGTTGTTATGTTATGTTATGTTATGCCAAATGCGTGCCCATTAAACATTTGCGAACGTACGTTTGTACTTGCAAGTACTTGTGTACGCGCGTGCGTACCCGCAATAACTCGCGAACGCATGTGCATACCCATAAGACTTGAGCATGTGCATGCGTACCCATAAACCGCAATATCATATAATCACTTGAGATTGCGCATGCGTACTTGCAAACACTTGTGCACGCGCGTGCGTACTTGCAAACACTTGCGAACGTGTGTGCATACCGGCAATGTTCGCAAGCGTACGCATGAAAACTTGCAAACGTGAGTGCGTACTCGCAAACATTTGCGAACCGCTCACCAACACTTGCGAACGCGTGTGTGTAGGGCCTACCGGCAATGTGCGCGAGCGTACGCACCCACCTACAATAGCTTGCCAAACGTGCGTGTATACATAGACATACCACCTAGACCTATGACTCCCCATCCCTTACCACAGCGGGAGGTGAAGCCCCGTAGGCCTATCCAAGGTGATATTGACGGATTGACGGGGTTACTAGGCGCGGAGATATATCGCGTACATTCTGACGTTTGCGTGGCTACTGCGCTGTTATCACCCGCGTCAAATGCAACATGTTCCGTAGACGCGAACATGTCTGATTGTTTGCGTCCGGGTATGCGTCCTTGTCAAATTCGTCGCTAAGCAGTGTCGGCTTCACTACGCGGGTCAAAGTAATTGGTCTAGGTTCTCGTTTGTCTGGGCGTGTATATAGGCCTACCTAACACTTGCCGTCCCATGAAAAAAAAATTGAGAGAGTGCGTTCCCCCTCCTCTGCTTTCGCCGACTATGATCGACAACATAGAGGCCTATGATGCGGCCGGCTCCAGCCAGGGGCTAGGGGCCCGACTACATGACCGCTGCGTACGGCCCACTCACTCCACACCCGGTTGCCTCCCGCGTATGGGTGCCGACCTCTGCACCTCTGACGCCGGCTACGCCGGGCGATACCAGGGCATTACCCGGGGCGATATCACGGGTTAGTAAAATGGTTAAAAGATTATGCGAAATAACAATAGGCCTATTAGGGACCGTTCAAAAACACTTGTTAGGGGGGTCTGATGCAAAAAAAATTATCAGTTCTCAAAGAGTTCAGGGTCCCCTTTTTGACATAAAAATTATGGGTCATTCCCATCGAAAATCATGTAAACTCAAGTTTCACAGGAAAATGTTTAGTTTATTTTTTTCAAGGCCACCCCCTAGAAGGGTCAAAACTTTTAAGCACCCCCCCCTTTTTTTTGCATCCCTCAACAAGTGTTTGTCGCACCAGCTTCCACCAAGTTGTAGGAATTCCCATATCAACATCAGCCCGCCAATTGAGCGGCGACGGGGCCGTATAGCTTACCCCGTAGGCCCCTACCACCCGGTGTTTTCGCGTAAGTCATTACATGCTTGTTGGAGGTAGTGAACGCCGCGGCGGGCCACTTTTGAAGAAGAGAAACGGAAGTACGGTATAAATCGGGAGATCATGCGGCATGGATATAATTTACTTTAATCATGTTAATATACTAAGCATAGGCCTATTTCGTCCTAATAATATTTTATGCATTAAAAAGGCCATTAAGTTGTGCGTTGAAACATTGGTTGAAATCAGGTTGAAACTTCAACGTTGTATCAACGTTGAAGTTCAACCTGATTTCAACCTTCTTAATTTTTTGCATTAAAAGTTGGTTGAAATCAGGTTGAAATTTCAACGTTGTATCGACGTTGAAATTTCAACCTGATTTCAACCAATCTCTAGGTTGAAATCAGGTTGAAATCTGGTTAGGTTAGATTTCGACGTTGTATCAACGTTGATACAACGTCGAAATCCTAACCTGTGCCCACTGGGAATGATGTAGTTCAGTAGATTTCGTTTGATCAATGTCACTTTCCTGCTGTCGTCAAGTTACATTGCATCTACCCAGAACTTGAGCGAGGATCCAGGGCCGGATTTATCATTGGTCCAGATGGGCCTGGGCCCAGGGCCCCAAAATAAATATATTCTCTTGTCATTGTTCGTATTGAAATGCTTAGTTGTAAACAAATCATATTTGCCAAAAATATGTTTTAATTGGGATTCCTATCACGGTAGCCCATGGGTCAAATTTTGGCACCATTTCTGAATCTCAGCAAATAAAAATTAAATATAAATTTCTATAAATGCAAACAGCTTCAGGGGGCTTCTCCCCTGGACCCCCACCAGGGCCCCCGAAGCGGGCCCTGGACCATACGCCGAAAGACTCACACTGCGCGCTGCACATCTAGATCTACGGGCTATATATAAACTATCCGTAAAAATATAAGAACGCCAAAAAGAGAAGCAACAAGAATAAAGAATAAGTCTGCTTGCATTCATGGCTTTCAACTCTCTGATGTATAAAATTATTATTATTATTATTATTATTGTTATTATTATTGTCAGTACAGATACCAAAATTAAACTTTCATTTTTTTTTTGTGATTTTGGAAAACTTTAGCTTAGTGCATGATTTGGTCAACTAGCTGAGAGTTGCCAGTTGATAGGCCTGTGATTCACCTGTTTATTAAAATGGATCAGTCTTATTCTGTTCATCTATTGTTATTTTATGTCAAGTGTAATAATACAATAGAACACTATCAAATATGCATAAGGTTAAACTAATTGTAGGCAAGCATACATTGTGAAGAGGGAGTCCTCACTTCCAGACAAGACTTGGTCAAGTGAACACACAAAATATTGTGTGTGTGTGTGTTGCAAAATTGATCGCATCATCAGTATATTTTGTGAGAACAAAATTGATTGTTCTTGTTTTATACCAGTATAAGACCTATCCAAGCCAAAGATAGGCTTTGCAATTGTTTTATTGTACCCAGGCAGAGGGTGGTATAAGTTGGCATAATTATTATCATCACACTATGGAGTTGTGAAGATAGAGCTGTTGGAGTCACACAGGTGTGTGAGTTTGAAATGCGATCTGCAACTGAATTGGAAGTCACCAAAACTGACGGATGAATTCTCGACCGATACATCCAACCATGAACCAGACATTGTTACCGTTACCAACCAAATCCCTGTGAATTAATCAGCTGTACCATTTAAAGTGACGGTTTGGCCACCCTAACTAAGACAAACCAATCTGTAGAGATTCGGGGTCAGCACACCATCAACCAATTCCAGGACGGCTGTATACGAACATGTTGAAACATCCATGGTTCCAACTAAATATATGAAGTTTAAAAATGTCGGTATTGATTTAAAAAAAAAAAATAAATAATGGATTTGAACTGAAATGAACTGAAATGAAATGAATTGAGAACTCCAATATTCAACTCAACTCAGGTACTCATCTAACGAAGCAGTTGAATTTTGTACATCATTGTCAAAGATATTTAATTTTTTTTATTTGAATAATTGTTATTCGTGTATGTTATATATTTAAGATTGAAATACACGAGAAAGTTACGTTACTCATCAAGACGAAACATTTGTATTTGGTTAATAATTGTCAAATACCTTTAATTTATTTTAAATTGTTATATGTGTGGATATTAAATATTTGATTTTGAATTACACAACATTGATTTGATGTATTGATCACAATACTTCAAACTGAATTTTAATTTTGAGTGGATTACTTCAAAAATAGGTCATTGTATTATTTGATATTTTCGGCTATCATTTTTTTAAAAATAATTTGCTTGTGAATCAGTCAATGTCACCCATTCATATAAGTTGCAATAATTGAATTATCTGAAGAAAATCAATTTGTTTTCAATTAAGCATTTATCAGTTGTTGTAAAATACAATTAGGGTAAAAAGAGCTGATTGATTCCTTACACCTTACCTATTATATTAGGGATGACCATCATAATTTCATGTTGCCCCTTTTGCTACAAAAGATTGTTTTCTGGAAAGAACTCATCAACAGAAGTATTTTGGTGGTTAAATGGTCAAAATTGGTCAAAAACTTTTCGAATTATGAATTTTCAAAGTTTCCCATTCTGACCGGTCATTGGAACGAAATAAATTGACAAAGTCTAAATATAGCAATGTGAGCAAAATTGGTATAAGCATATATTTACCTTTTATATTTCTTTATTTTAATATATATGCAAACATGAAACAAGCATATTGTGAAAGTATCAAAGGGTTTCTTATGAAATGGCACTTTACTAGTCAATAGCATTAAGTATTTCTTCAAACCGAGGCACTGAAATCATGCTTTTAGAAAACATTTGCCAAAAATCATCCATAATGGCCAAAGTGGCACAAAATCAAAAGTCCAGGTGAACTTTTTTTCCACAACAATATACACTACACATAAGAAAAATACTAATGTACTACAAGGGATTTTCAACATAGGAATCCAAACAATCAAGTACCAACATGCACAGCTTTATCCTGATATCACTTCTGGGGTTTTAACAAAATGTTTTAACCTCTATTGTGATTGGCAGCAGCATAAGGTATCTCTTTGATAGCTGATAATACCCAGCCATTCAGCAAGTGGCTAATAACAGACCTTGATAGGCTTGAATGAATAATGTCATGTGCTACAAAACCATCACATCCAGGGCTTGGTCACTCCATATGCTACAGAGAGCACAGTACTTTAATAATGGAGTGAAAGACTCATTATTGATTAGGCGGGTATTTTAAAAGTACAGCTCCTGTGCGTGTATAGCAGCAAGTCAGTGCAGATGGTATAAATATAAGAAAATGTTTAGGGTTGAGATCAGGTGAATAATACAACAAATGAGCATGAAACTTCACATTTATGTTCAGAAAGGTGTCTATTTAACATGATTCGAAAGGTGTTTGGAAATTCCAAAGGAAGCTGGTGATTTAATTTTAACTCGAGATCTACTTGTCCGGTTTTTTTTCCTTTTTACAGAGGGTATGATAGAGGTAATAACAACAACTCTGCCAAATTACAGCTCAGTAGGTCAAGGTGTTCACCTGATCTTTTCATCTGAATATTTTGTGCCATTCTGAGCAGTGCTGCACTGGGCCACTGGCAATTAAGCGCACTGTGGCGATTGACCAATTTTGACTCACACTTACAGAAAAACCAAATAAGTTATGATGCTGTAATTTGCAGGATAGTTGCAAAACATAATTGGCATTAACATCTCCAATTTTTACAGAAAAACTATGAAAAAAAAAAGAATGAGCTCAATTTAGAAATGTCTGTGCAAGCAGTGCACAGTTGAGCTCCCTGCATGTCTATGGGAGTGTTCTAATCAAGTTGATGGTTCATTGGTCATCCCTAATTATATTGTTGCATGTGAGTTGAGATTAAGAATAAGGAATAATCACCTCTTACCCACTTTAACTTTTGATCATTTGAACAATAATACTTTGTTTAAATTTTTGATTTTATGATTGGATCTAATCAGTCCAAGAGAGTGCCAAATATGGATCAGGAGTATTACATAATAATACCCTGCTATGACAATAGCTGCACTAGGTTAATCGTATAATCTCCTTTATGTGGTTAGCATGGCTGGGCCAGGAAATCCACAAGGTCAGCCAAGCCAATGTATGTACATGTATTCGGTACATGTGCCATATCTTTTACAATGGGTGATAAATTTCTGGTTTGTTTTATTTCAAAACGCAACAGTCGATATTCTAAAGCTTGGTCCAAATCCAAGAGAAGAACCAACTCTAGTAATTTATGTGGTTTCAAATTATATCGGCCGTTGCCTTTTTGATAGAAATGGTGTTTGTTGATGTGCACAGTTTCCCATTAGATCATAACATGCTGTTGTACATCCAAGGTCAAAGGTCTTTTAATCCATATTTGGCGTTCTTCTGGGACTGCTAATCAATTAAGTCAGATTATTGAAAGAAGTTGTATGTATGTAGTTTAAAATGTTATAATGTAAATGCAATTGTGTTAATATAAAAGAACAACAGAAGATATACTAATCTAAGAACATATTAAATGAAATAATCATTTAAAGATTTAAATTACTGTTGTCTTGTGTTCATAATTCTTATTTGTGTGAACAGTACCGCTGTTTTTAATTATAATCCAACATGTTCATCCTTCGGGTGTGACAATTATTATTATTATTATTATTATTATTATTATTATTATTATTATTATTATTATTATTATTATTATTATTATTATTATTATTATTATTATTATTATTATTGTTATCATTATTATTATTATTATTATTATTATTGTTGCTGTTGTAGTTGTTATTATTATCATTATTATATGTTTATATATTATTTGAATCAGTAATAACGGCAGGGTTGTCTACTCCTTGCATCTCTGCACCTTCTGATGTAGTAGAAGAGCAACATCCGCACACATAATGGCTACACCAAACGCCGAATTTCCTGCTTCCCTTCCCATTTTGTGGCCCACTTGATGATTGTGCTGCTCCTTTTAGTTCGGTCTCCAACTAAAAAATAAAAAATACATGATAGAAACTCGGTTGACCTAAGAAACGAAGGATAAATTGGGACTTAAATGCTGTGGAATAATTATTGCCTCGGCCTGCCCCCTCTTGCATATGCCAAATGTTTGGGATTCCAATTTACAAACCTTAAATGGTCTAGATATATGTTGCGAGCGCAGCAAGCATGAAAATTTGCCGCATATTTGTTTTCGTACTGTTTTCGTAAGCCTTTTTAGCTCATTTAAAGGCACCTCATGAACGTGTGCCCTTTTTTGTTTGTCTAAAATTTCAGTCCCCCATTTTACCCTCCCACCAGGTCTCATACCGTATTTATTACACAGCGCATATGCACATATGCTATTTTATTTTAAGTTGAATAACTTTACTATTTTTGTAATTTCAATTTCCTGCCTATTATGCTATTGGAAATAATTAGTTTCCTGATTATTTTCAAATGTATTGAAACACGAATTTCACTGAGATTTGCCACTCCAAATTCAGAGAGCCTTTCTGAACGAAATTTGCAGCAAAAAGCGGGTTTCAGTGGTCTCAGTTGAGTTGAGTTGGTGTGGAAGATGACCGTGCTGGTTGAGCTTTCAAGCTTTATTGGAGAATTAGGCCTACTTTACGAGGATTATCGTGTAGACGGGTTTGCTATAAAATAGGATAGATTCAACGCATATTTATTGGTCGAGCTATACGTCTCACCCAATATTTTAAAGCTCATAGCGAGACCAATAAATATTGAGGGTAAATCATCCAATTTTATCATTATTAATTGGATCCAATATTTTCACACACTTGGGATTCATCAAAACATAAAAATGAGTCAAAATTAGTCCAGCCAAGAATTACGCCCGTGAATATTTTTTTCGTTACGTGAGATTATTTGTTGGCCTACGGTATGGTAAAATCGTTTATTAGGTGAGGTTTAAGTGTAATACGGATTACGTCTAATCTCGGAGTCCGTATCACCCCCAAACCTCACCTAATATCTAAATAGTATTGCTTATAAGACTGGTAGCCTATTGTATACTCATACATGTAAATAAAATCTCTCTATTTGGATCGAACTAAGCTGAACTTAAATCAATATTGTTTTGTTTTCAATGTAACGCTTTAGCGTTTTGTTGTCAGATGAAATAAATGAATTATTTGCCTCGGGAAGGGGTTTTCAGTCCTTACCATGCTTAACCCTGATAAAATAGTTTGCCCTACGTCTTGGTCTATCGAAATGTCTCCACTGTCCCAAAAAATATCTGCCTTCTTTCACAGGCCAAATTAATAACTTCACAGGCCTTGGGTGTGGGAATACATGAATACAGACGAAGACGATATGAGATGGATCGTATTGTTGTCAGATGAAATAAATGAATTATTTGCCTCGGGAAGGGGTTTAAAGTACAGTAAGAGAACACATTATTCGTGGTAAATGAAGCATAATGCAACAAAGATGGATTTAGCTGATTGGTCAGATTCCGTATTCTCTCACCGCAATTGCGTCAAGACTAAACAAAATCATCTAAATAGTGCTTATACCTCATGAATTCTGGTTTGTAATTTCTGGATGTCCTCAGACGTGGTGTTGGTATTCTCCTTACTGGATCCAAGGAGGTCGCTGCTTCTTCTTACGCAGCTTACTGGTCTTCCTTTTGGATGTTTACATACAGAGATTACCTGTTCATTAACAAAAAAATATGTATAATACTCTTTGATACTTTATGGAATACTTTAAGAGAAGAGAAAACACCTATTAGTATATAGATAGATTTCAGACTCAAAATACGTCTAAGATTATTGGCCTAAACTTAGACGTCCAAAATTGTTCAAGATGCAAACCTAGATGTCCAATAATTTCGTCGTGATATACTTAAATCAATGCATCACCGGATATTAGAAATCACAAACTGCCAATCATCTTAAGCGTACCAACAGTTTTGAGCCTCTTGGCAATATATGAATTGCCAAAAGGTTAAAAACACGCATAAGATCATACTTGAGATTGTACTCGTCTCAAATTATACGCAAAAGCATTTAATTACCTTTGGTACAAATAGAACCACCAGAGTCAAAGTTGCACAGAAGATGATAATGCATGAAGTAAAGATGAACAGCGCCGCTGTGTTATTAGTTATCAGGAAACTAACGGAAACTCCCACAATGCATAGCACTACGGTGTTGTACACACAAATCCCGATCAGTTTACTGTCATTGAGTTCTGGAATGTGGATCTTAAAAATACAGGGAAAAGTAGATTAAATATATTCGTAAAAGCAAGGGAAAATGTTTCTACAACAACTAAAACAACAACAAATACCAAACTTGCATAGCTTTTAATGTGAACAGAACACACCGTCTCAAAGCGCCGTTTTGTATTGAACAACAGAATCAATTCATCCTCCGACTGCAATTACTAGGCGTAACTGAGGAAGGTACAACTATAAATATTAACATGATTAAGAGGAAAAACAACCCATCCTTACCGTTCTCGTCTCCCATGCCAAAAACGTGCCAAATATAAGTAGCAGTCCTTTATAGACGTATAAAACAGCAAACCAGTATCCAATCTTGCCTGAAGTGCATTGCTCGATATATGGTATGATAACTTGATTGGTTATGTCAGTTTCCTTAAAGTAGAATAATTGTTCACAAATGCATCTTGGATTCGGAGCTAATATGTATTATTTTGATAAAGTTTTTAATCACTTTTTACTGCTGCCCTCTAAATACGCTACTCGATGCAGGATCGAGCCTTTTGGGCTCGCTATTTCGAAACTTGAGTACATGACAGGATTCATAATAGGGCAGTGGGATAGTCCATTTTCCCGGAAGAAGTAAATAATCACTTCTATAGCCAAGTAAGCCAAATGCCATAAAAAGTAGCATTATTTGAAGTCGAGATTGGTTAATGGTCCTTGTGTAGAATTAATATTAATTTCCTAGAGGAAGAAGGCTTAATGAAAATACTGCCACAGGTGGTCAGATCTGTGGAGAAAAGGGAAACTTACCCTCGAATAAAGATCAATAACTTGTACATATATCGGATCAATTATTTGCCACAGTGTCAATACTAATACATCGATAGCGAGGAACACGGCCACCATAAGAAATAGGTGGTTATCTGTTACTGCCTGTAATAAACAATAAACAATAAACGCAAACGTTATTTTCATATTTAATGTAAAAGAAGGTAATTATGTTTTATAGATGGGCATGTCGGGTGGGGTAGGCGTGTCCCTCATGCTTCAAAATGAGTCTTTTATTATCTTTTCAGCAAAAACAAATGTGAGATACACAGATATATAATGAAGCGTCTAGAATCGTGCGCATCATGCATTCCTTCCCTGTACATTTAATACGATATAATAGGTATACACAACATAACCAGACCAAAACTCCAAATCTTTAGACAAGCGGAAGGTAAGGAAAAGTTTCGCTTGTCTTGTCTACATATACTAGTACATGAATAAGGAACTAGATGCTAAATGTTGAGCAATATAAAAGCGTGTGCGATTGAAGTAAATCGTGCCGATCTCCCGTCTTACCATTTTCTTAGGAGTTTTAAGAGCAGCTATTCGATACACACGCCACGTCTTGGCGAACATTGAGCCAAAGCCGAGCACAAAGCCGGTTGAAATGAGCCATACACGAACCTTAAGAAAGCACAATACAATAAAAATCATATGCTTTTTCACATCACATGTGTTACAGTATTGCTCTTTGGCTGTGAGTCCTGGGTGATATCTACTGACATGGAACATAAGATCAACGCTTTTGCGACATCATGTTATAGAATAATGTGCATCACATGTCAGTAATGAATATACAATCACCAACACTGAGTCTCTTAAATATCATTATTCTATCAAATCATGACAACTATATATCCTGAAGATGCAGGAAGATCAGAGGATGATTTAAGCACTTCCCAGCAAGTCTTGCGGTTAGCACAGCTGTGTGAGTGAACATGACACCACTGCCCGCCCACTGCATACACACGTGCATGGTTAAATTTGAATTTGGACAGATATATTTACAATAAAAACACCTTCTAAAGGTTGGTCGATTTCACATTTTATGTTATCTACAGAAGGTGTGGATTATCATTCATGCATACATCACTTTAGATCTGAAATCGACCAACTAATAATGACACACGGGCAATTCTAAAACAACATCTTTTGCACAGAGTTCAATGGGAATTGAAAAGTAAAGTGGCAGTTGAAACTCTAGTGACAACACTTTTACAGTGCATGATGGGGCTTCCTTAAATCATCCTCTGCAGGAAGATGAACTCTGCAGAAGATATACTCTCTAATACCCCATTACATGCTAAAAGAAGACCAAAAAGGCAAAGAACATCCAACAGATTGTGCACATAAGAAGTATTATGTGCAAAATCTGTTGGGGGACATCCACAACTTTTTACTGCCAGTTGCCATTACCGCTTTGGCTTCAAATCGTAGTACATGGAGAAATTTTGTAGTCGCCTGCTTTGCAGCCGAATGAATGATTGTTGGCGATGAGGCTAATATAGATTAAAAACATGAGTGGTCCCAATATTGTTCCCCTTACATGAAATGGTTCATGCTTTCCCCAAATGACAATCATTTGTGTTCTAGAGATGAACCAACAGTCTATCCAAGTTGAACTGACATACAATATGAAATGGTCTCATCACATAAACAATATCACAACAAAAGTAAACCAAGCATTGTGGTTCCTCCGCAGAAATCTATGGATTATGTCCAGTAGCGGTAAAACAACAAATGTATTTTGCTCTGGTCAGACCCTTGCTTGAATTCGCGTACTCCGTTTGAGACCCCCATACAGCTTCGAATGCTTGAGACAAAATCGAAGAATGGAATCACACTTAACCGTTTTGTTTTAAATCATCCAACAAGCTCTTATTGCCATATCCATACCGTATTTGAATCAGAATCAAAATCAGAATTTTATTGGCAATCATCCAAACAAAATAGGTATAAGTCAAAATAACAGATACAATACAGGAAAAAACATAGAGTACCATGTTCAGAAACAGACAGCATTCCAAATGCTTTAAATTCAGTTTTTACCCGTGCACCATTCTGAAACTCATTACCAACTTCAATCCACAATATTCAAAACATGAATGGTTTCAAAATTGCACTCGTAGATCATCATTAAATTCATTGTTACTTTCATGGTTTTATGTTCTTATAATCGCAACACTGTAATTTTTACCTGGCACATCACTGCAAATGTCTCAATGGAGACTATATTGCCATCAAGACCGCCAATTATCACACATAGGTAGATAAGAATGCTTCCCAAGATGATTAGATTATTCAGATTTGGACTGGACATCTTTATATTTCTGAAATAAATGGTGATAAATACGAGAACACGTTTTCAAGAAGAGAAGATAGATATTTTATATTCCCAACATCTCCAATGTCAGGAAAAGCAGTTGTAGATGGATTTTCCCCACACCAACTTCTTGATCATCATGATAATCGTCATGATCATGATCATACATCGTCATCGCTATCGTCATCATCGTCAACAACATATCACCACCACCATCACCATCCCAGCCAACATACTACGTTTTCCCAACTGAGGTTGTCATCCACGTTGATACGTAAATTTGTGAACTCGTGTTCGTGTTGTGACAACGTCAACGTTGTGAAATTATTACTCAAACGTCCGCTCGATCGTTGTAACAACGTATGAATAATACGCTCACAACATGACGTCGGAACAATGTCATAATGACGTTATATCAACATTCGAAAATCAACGTTGAAAATAACGTTGTCACAACACGAATACGAGTTCACAAATTTACGTATATACTACGTAGATGACAACCTAAGTTTATCTGTTTATACGACGCTGTAGCAACGTAAAATTGTTGGCTGGCATCCCCATCATCAACAGCAACATAATAATCACCGTCGTCATGATGGTCTTCGCCGTCATTGCAGTTGCAATCGTCATCATATCTATGTAATGAATAACATACCTTTGTTCTTTATGTCTGATGTTAAACCCCAGAAAGAATCCAGCCAAACATATGCCAATTCCAGCTACGATACACATGGTCAAATACCAATATAAACTAATTCCTTCATTAACTCGGATAATAGCAGTATAGTCACTTGGAATGTCTCCCCTAGTGGTGAAACAATGAAACGAGTAAGTTTTCGTTATTCAGTATAATAAGATGGTGGTGGGTGTGTGTGTGTGTGTGGGGAGGGGTGTTGGGTGTGTGAAGATGTGTCTTCACAGTCAAGAAAGTCTTTTGTGAGAAATCTATTAAATATGCAGGTATAAAGCTTTGGAATGCTATTGATACTGATATCAAGTGCTCGTCATCAGTGAAGCAATTCCGGAAAAAGTATAAACAACATCTTATGCAAAGCTATTCTTAGTCTTTCAATCATGTGTACCTCACCAATATTTGGTTCACTAATTTCATTAATTTACTTTCAATAATTAGTTTTTGATATGTGCATTTTGTTTTTCTTTGTTTTTCCTTAAATGTTAACATATGATATGTCATTGATGGACATGACAGCTGGTTGGTTGGACTCGGCATTTTTGTTGTCTACCAACCTGCTGCCATGTCAAATAAATGCCATATACCTGTATCAAGGGTTACAGAGCTACAGGCCTTAGGGCCTTTACTGTAATTCCTTCACTCATCGTTGTATTATGCATTTCCATAGTTTATTATATATGTATTATTCCTGATATCTTTTATAATGTATTATTCTTATGTATTATTCTTGTATCATGTAATGAGTGAAAAGATAATAATAAATCTATCTATCTATCTATCTATCTATCTATCTATCTGTGTTTTTCTTTTAATAATACCTTTCCACACTACTTGACTTAGCCATTCCAGAGTCCCATCGGTTCCGTAATGCACACCAATCAAATGAGCCTCGTTTCCTGTGAAAATCAATGAGATAGAATCAAAGAGTATCGACTCCGCCATGTTTGTGTGTCGCTCATGAAGGCAACCTAACGTACTGCCGGATTATTTCGCAAAGCGCCCGGGAAACTTAGATTCAAAGTGCGTGGTAGTTTGCGTTTTGTACGTAACATGTTGTGTCAAAAACTCGCACCTAGCCTGCATGCACAAACCTTTGCAACGGCCACGCTAAGGCCTAAAAACGCAAAATCGTTCTACTTTTGGGTGCTTCATTCCGATAAATACCGAATGTACACTCTCTCACTATGGACCACAATGGCCTCATTCTAATGACATAGTTCAATAACCTCAATTAAACAACCATAATGCAAATTTTGACCTCAAGTTGCAGAGTATGAGTTTTTGTACCCAAATTTTCAAATGTCATTGAATGAATGTACAAATGTATTGTGGTTAAAGAACTGTGCACTATTAGATGAGAATATTTTGGATCCTAGTGTCTGCCCTCCATGAATGACAAACCAATATGGCGGATTTTTCTCAACTTTAAAGATTAGCACTGTTTTGAGCAATACAACAAACGACATAATCAACTATAACGTATATAAACACCTTGAATCTGCACAACTGTCATATCCCCAATACGGTCACCATTCTCGAGCCGGACATGCCCCTGCATGAGTATTATAGAGAGAGAGACAAGAACAGGACAACGATCATTAAAAACAGCGGATCAACAAATTAGTTTCAATACATTTGCAACTATTAAAATCGAGCCAGTGTTTCATTACTTTTAAGTTTTGTTGTCCTTGTATTGTTTTAAAACAATACAAGGACAACAAAACGAACACTCAACTTGTTTTTGATATATGTGTGATTTGTCGAGCGCTGGCCCGGATGTGCGATCGCGGGGTAGGGTATTGTTTTTTAAACATCACTTTAAAAAAAAATGTTACTTGTTATTTTTCCGGCCATGGCTTAATTCCGAATTGTCACCTAATTTGGGTGTACTTTGTCTTGGGTCCAATCTCTATCATGGAAAGTTTGCTATATCTTTCTAAATATAATGATTGTTTGTTCTAGATTTGTGTTTTAGCGTTTCATATTTGAAAGAACTTATGTTTAATTGCAACATTTCGAAACTACAAACCCAAACTGGGTGCTATGATGTACAAGATTGGGCTACGAGTATGCATTTTACCAAGTTAGCAATAGGTATTTCCTTCATGTTGCCAATGCATGACTTTCTTTATTATACTCAAAAACGGATTTTATTATACATGTACTAGAAAGTTGTTTACGTGCATATAGGCTCCTTCACAGTCGGTTTGTGTTGTGTATGTTTACAACTGAGCCACATATAGACTGGGTTGCCGGGACTACCAGACAAAGAATCTGTTTTTTGACTATAATGTGGCCTCCTATCAGTTTTACTGATAAGATGGCTAATTGATTTGACTATAATTTGGCCTCCTATCAGTTTTACTGATAAGATGGCTAATTGAAAATAAACACTTATTTTGTAAACAGATAATGCTCTGTGGTTATTTATGGATGGAAACTTAGGAAATTGCTATTAATGAAATAATTAATATATTAAACATACATTTTGCTTTGTTAACGATTAAAATCCGTTCAGAAATAAGGTTTTTAGAACATTTTGAACAATTTTGCTCTATGAAAAAGGATACAATTGCACCCCTGCTGATCTGACTACTGATAAGCTGTCAACAAGCATTGACAAGTAAAGTGTGACCACTAATTAAACAATAATAATGAGCATTATCTGACCATTCCCTGATCTGACCAGAGCTGGGTATAAATAGTGCACTACTACCAACACTAATTGATGTTGGGAGTGACACTAGTCTTCGAGGGGGGGGGGGGTACCAGTAATTGGGGTAGATAGTGGCTTTGGTTTTATACATTTTTGGTACGTGTAGAGCAACCGGGAATCTCTGCGATTGAGAAATCAGTCTTTTTGATTAGGCCAATGAAAGTCGATTTTGAGTTTCCCGTCACCGCCCTCACTTCATTTTCTGACCCTCATTTGAAGTCAATATTGTGACTATTTTTAATATACTTTTGAATCTCATTAGGGCTAAACATCCATCTTCAAGTGAGTGAGTGGCAAATAACAACACATTTTACATACGTGTTAGTCATATAACGAAAGGCAGAAAAATAATGAATAATGAAAAAGTTACCTCACTTGTTTTCAGAAATTATGTGACGGGAAACTCAAAATTGACTGTTAGTGGCCTTATGATGTGATTGTAACTACCAGTAAACTATACATTGCGAATAAATATATCTGAAATTAATTACCATGCTTCAATATCAAGGTTAACAGTTACTGATAATAGATAATTGGATTGTCATGAAATGTGGTTGATATGAAATCCCTTAATTAAGCAGCAAACATTCTTAAGGTTATCTGAATATAGATTGTTGGATTGTTGTAAAACTCAGAGGATGTGATTTCAATTGAGCCGTTTGTTACAAGTATGAATTAAATGTAGACCAATTTAGCACACATTTTCCAATTTAGCTTTCGACATGAAAATTTTGAGTATTTCCTAGTATGTCATTGGTGGTATTTACCAATAAATGCCAATATTTCGCACCCGGTTAGTTGTGCCAAACATTCAAATTTACTAGCTTTCCAAGTACTTGCAATGCAAAATTATGAAACATGATCTTCATCCATGGCGTTGTCTTTTTAAAGACATTTCTTGTTTGTTAATATTTTTAAGAAATGAGAATCCCAAATGTTCTGGTATGTATAAATGGGCAAGCGGCCCTCGGGCATAAACAACCGTTTAGTCATAAAAATATATGAAAGAACTCTAAATTTACTTACCGACATCCCGACAAAATCTGTTTCGTTCAACAGTTCTGCGAATAGAGACCCCATTTCCGAGTCATCGTAAGTGAAATTTTCTAGTCGACGTTTTTCACCATTTGCAAAAACTTTATTTTTAAGCACCTCGACACTTTTGTTGAGCATCAGGCCAACAGCCCACGCAGCATCATATCCAAATCCTACATAATCACTCTGAAACGTGTAACCTGAATTTTCTTCCCATTTCATCCTTTCCCGAAGTTCAAATTCAAGTTGTTTTGATGTCTTTCGATAGTAGGATTATTAAATTTAAAAAAAAAGAACATAATTATAAATTTAATAGCAATACTTTGTGTGCTTATGGAAGGACGTAGGCATGGGTGTGAAGCCTTGATCTACTCTACTAGTATCAGAGCGTCATTTCAAGACAAAACAATTATTGATACAACTTGCGTTTTTACAATAAAATATACGCTGGAGTAATACGGTAGTGACAATATACCAGGCCACCAGGTTCCGCAGTCGCATAGTGATTTATGATAGGATAATTAAAATTCAATTCGAAACTAAACATCTCGAATCTGTAAAATGCGTTGGAAGCAGAATTTATTTTTGCTCATTTTGACACCTCATTTGTAGCAATTGACTAAATATTGACGTAACAGCGTACATTGAAATCAGTTAATTCTATTGATTTGTATTCAGTATTAATGGAAGGAAATCTGTGTAATGATATCTGAGTGTTTTGTATTGTTGTAAGTGCAACTTTCAAATCTGGACCTCACTACATTAAATTGACTGGTGTTTTATTGTTTTCTGGGCTATCGTATCAAATGAGGTGTTAAAATGTGCAGAAATAAATTCTGCTTCCAAAGCATTTTACAGATTTGTAATACAATAGCCCGTTTTTTGAATAATGACCATTATTTAAAGGGGGTAACTACTTTTTTTGAGATGTTTATCTTGGAACCCCGAGATATTTTCTCTCAGATGGAATTGCCCGTAAAATACTACAGTCTTTCTTTCACCCTGTATAGAAATACAAACTGAATTGAATTTACTTACAAATCCTGCGATTGTCACTTCTTCTTTAGTACTGAGCGACAACCTATTCAAGGCGAAAATGTTGGTTGACGATATAATTTCGGTCATCTCCTCTACCGTGCATTCAATATCGTCAATATCGTTTGTAACGGTCCACCATTGGTCACGATACCACCCATACACAAACCATACGTATCCTGTGCCGACCATGCCCTGCTTGTAAGCCTGCAATATTTTAATAAAGGTATCATTAATTATTATTATTACACACACACAAAAAAAGAAGCCCAGTGTCAAAGCTTTCGAGCCCTGTAGACGTTCTTTATCAATTACTTGAACGAAAACATTGAGAAGAAAATAGTCACGCACAAAAACAGAATATGAAATCTGGGAACGTTTAACCCAAAAGGGCGGTCACGACGTCACTTTGATTGCTTGCCCAAACAAACTGTTAGTCTGAGATCATTCACAGCATGTTTAGGATATGAGAAATGGATGGTGGCTCTATGGTTATTCACTTACTTCTGATACCATCACCTGTCGAATTATTATTAATTACAAATACATTTTTAATCGTCCCCACTAGTCCTAAAGAGTAACTACTCATTGATTTATGGCCACAACTTGTTATTATTTTATTATTATTATTAATCAACACTTATATGGCGCTCTAACAAAGAGCACAGCGCCTTACAAAATATACAGGCAAAATGAAGCAAGAAATAAATACAACCAACATTAATACAAATGTGTTTTAAGCAAACGCTTGAAAGCAGGCACAGACACCGCCTCCCTCAACTGGATAGGCAACTCATTCCAGAGCCGTGGAGAGGCAACAGCAAACGAATGATCACCAGCTCTCTTATTTGATCGTGGAACCAAGAGCCTTGTGGTATCTGAAGAGGAGCGGAGTCTGGGCCTATTTTCGTGCGTTACCGTGTCGCTGAGCAAGGTAAGCAGGTCACATAAATATGGTGGAGCGACATTCATCAAACACTTATAGACATACAACAATATTTTAAACTGTATTCTATCCTTCACTTGAAGCCAATGCAAGGAGTTCAGGAGATCCGCAGAGCACCTGTCCCGTCCACAAGCAAAAACTAGCCTGGCCGCCTTATTTTGGACACGTTGTAGCCGGTTGAGGTCGGCCTCACGAGCACCAAACAAAAGAGAATTAGCATAGTCTATGCGGGACAGGACAAGTGCTCTAACGGCATGATGACAGGCTTCCTGAGAAATAAAACGGCGTATGCGCCACAGATTGCGAATGTGGAAATTGATAGTTTTACACAGGGTACTAATATGGATGGACATGTTCATTACACCGTCAAAGGTTACACCCAGGTTCTTAACAGAGATTGAAGGCTCAATTGTTTTACCATCGAGCTTCAGTTGGATATCAGACACTAAATTTAACACTCTTGGGCCCGCAACAACAAAAAACTCTGTTTTTTCTTGGTTCAATTGCAGTTTGTTGCGCAACATCCACATATTAAGATCAGATATGCAATTGGTAATACGATCCATGGTCCGTTCACACTCCCCGGGGACTTTAAGATCAAAAGCAGCATATAATTGGATGTCATCTGCATAGCAGTGAAAACTAATATTATGACGGCGAATTATATCCCCTATTGGTGAAATATACAATATAAAACCTTGAGGACCTATGATAGACCCTTGAGGCAGAGAATAAGTGAGGACGTGTTCATTGGATAAGGCATTCTTTATGGACACCCTGGTGGTACGGTTTTCAAAATAAGATCGAAACCAGGAAACAACGGAATCACACATTCCAAACCTATCTCTAAGCCTCTGAAGGAGAATGGGGTGGTCAACCGTATCGAAAGCGGCCGACATGTCAAGTAGCACCAACAGTACAGTCTTGCTGTCGTCAACGTACTGGAGAAGGTCATTATCATACCTCAATTGCCTAATTTTGAGTTAACCCTAACCCCGAAGGGCTTTTTGGCGACTGGATGGGACAGAAGGGGAAATAAAGCGAGAAACACGAACAAAGAAGTTGTTGGCTCTGAGTGGGATTCGAACACTCGCATGCCAAGCAGTAGACCGCCGACACCTAGCCACGGGTCTTACGCTGCCCGGGCCAGCGAATTCGTGCCCATATATCACTTAGGGTGATTGCGTCATCGCATCCCGTGGAATGCACGTACGCGCCGTGAAGTAGTTTGTAGTGTTTTGTAGTACTCTGGCTTGTTAGGTGTATAATATTAGTCAAATCTGAATTGAGGTAGAGGAAAAACAGAAAATGTTGTTGAGGGTTGACAGCCGGAATCAACATAATGGAGTAAATGTCATTCCAAAGGCCAGAAGAGAGTGTAGTGAGTACGAAGTGAATATCACTTCAAGCGGAAGGGAAACCCATTGCAATCATTCAATAAAGGAACCTCCCAAACAATCAGGCAAGATATATGTCTGTTTACAATGACATATCTGGAAACCCTTTTTTTGTTGACATTACAACATTGCGGGAATTTCCTGACCAATCAGTACATGACATACGCGTAATGGAATTCCAAGGTATGACTAAAATTATATAGGAAAGCAATATATTTATTTCGTTGCAGCAAACGCTAAAGGTAGCTAAAGGTAGTACGTACCTCACACAATATTTTCCTTGCTAGACCTTCAAACATAGACAAAAAGACAATCTTGGCATCGTTTTGCTGAAATTCAAAATAAAAATCGAAATAAAAACACGAGTTACGAGTTGTATGATAATTTAATAGGCCATATGGAGTTATATATATAGAATGTCCATACGTTGTGATGCCATACGCTGTGATGACATACGTAGACCTTAAATGGGACCGTTTTGTCGTACATGTATTCCCGGCAATCTGGTACTATTTTAGGAAGGAAGAGCCATTGAGAATCTCTCTATTGGTGTGAAGTTATGGCGAGAACTAATAATGAAAACACAGCAGTATACGCCAAAATAAGATTGTTTCTAAAATGTTTTAGAATAAAGATGTATTTTAATGCTAATATATTGCAAACCTGATTACCTTGTTGAAATAGCCAAGTGGAATGGTTTTGAATGAAATATTTTAATGTCAAAACTGAGCATCCTATATAAAAGAATATATGAATATTAACTGTACATCATTATATAACGATTCCTGATACTCAATCGAAGTACAATTGATCTTGTTTAGAGGGCAGAGTATTTAATTTTAATTTTATATACGCCAAAATATTTTGTTGAATTTAGTGAAAATGAGACTGAAACAATGGTGAAAATCTAAGTAAAAATACATATAACTTCGCTTAAGATTACTGTTTCGTTTTTCATCTAACCTTCAATTTTCTGAAATAATACTAATTACCTTAATATTTCCAACGGAAACTCTCGGGTCTTCAACAATAGTCTCTGACGTCACTAGGGTGAAATTTGCAGCCTTTAGTAAAGCTACGAAATATTCAACGGACTGTAAGGTAGGACCAAAAAATAAATAAAATAATGTGATTCAGACTTGCTAATCAAGGATATACTAAATTAATAATTAATATTTTCTAATGAGACATATTTAAAATTCAATAACAAAATGCTACTTACTAGAATAAACAAATCTTGGTTTTGATGAATTGTAGCAATTCGTGTCCAGCCGTATTCTTGCATCAAGCCAATTATAGGTGCACCTAACGCATTAAACACTGTAATTGTTCGGTAGAAGTACGGATACCGTTGTCTGTTGGAAAGGCCTGGAGACGAGGCACTAGGTGAAACCTGGTAAATGAAATAGTTGGATGGTTTAATAAATATCGGTTTGTAACGAAATTTAAGAAAATTAATAGAATGTTACAATAGTAACCCAGTTAAGTGACCGAGTCATAACCCCGGGGTCACGATCCATGCACGGTCATGACAGTCATTATTGAGCCCAACTCTCTCCCTCGTGTACGGAATAAAATGACCAAAGTGACCAACAAGCGTTTGCGGAATAATTATGACCAAAGTTGCACAATCGTTAACATAATAAATTATAACCAAAGTGGCTAAAAATCATTGAAATGGAATAATTGTAGTGACAGTGGTCAAAATCATATATAAGAAAATGTAAACACAATTATTCACAGTTGGTAGTGTTGATCTGGGCTAGCTAGCTAATATGCTTACAGTCCAATTCCTTCAAAGAAAGCAAATTGCGAACCAGAATTAATTTAAGTAGCCAATGCACTACTACCTGCCAGTGTTGTCGGAGAAGATCTAGAATACGTCAAAGAACGTACTTCATCCAAGAAAGGAATATAAATTCTTCTGTCGACTCGCTGAAGTCTGGTTCATGCATAGATTATCCAAATATGATGAGCTATGGTTTTTGATACAACACAGCTGTCAAAATAAGTGGGGACAACTGCATCGCAGTCCTGCTTCCTGAAGATATTGTGTGAAAGGTGGAAATAGCACCAAGTTTGGAGAAGGCAGCGCAAGGAGTTAAGTTTAGAGAAAGCAGCCCAAGGAGATAACGGTTTGGAGAAAGCAATGCCATTTTTGTGTGAGGATTTCATACGCAAGGATATTTATAAACTCAAGTGTACATTGGACTTCGCTGATTTTCGCAGGACAAGTGAATAAGGATATATTACATCAGTCGTCCAGAACATTGCAAGAACTGTGTGATCACCAAGAAAATGAATGCTGGCTAAGTACTAAATAGATAAAGGGTGATTATATTTGATTATTGTGTATGTGCATTTGTTGTCATATATTATACAAATCATAACGTGCTTTCAATTAAAGACTTAGATTTTAACGTTTTTAAAACGTTTTTGTGTTTGCTGGGGATATACAATATTCCATGTATCATGTCTTTGTTATCTAATTTATTCCTATTCAAATTCCAGTAATGTTTAATGAATGTTTGATGACGTAAAATCGGTAATAAAGTTTCATCAGACATTTGAAATAACATATTATTAATTATCGAATATTCGGAGTCTGTAATCCTGTATGGCTCTTAATGCCCGATTTTTGTATGGAAAATTTAGACTTTTTTGACTCTACCAAAACAGTCCAGTGACTCCAGAATCGGCCCCAAAATAATTTTGGTGGCTATGTGATGGAAATGTACCACTGGGCCCCCAAATGATTTGGGCCAGACACCATTCCCCCCCCCCCTTAATATTTAACATCTGAAGCCTATATTATATCTTACATACTATAATTGAAGACTGAATTAAATAAAGACTAGTTTGAGTATGACGTCCTGTCAACCAGGACAAAAATGCCGTACTGCGCAGGTTAGCAACCAATCACGCCACGCCATTGCCCTGACGTCAGATGCAAAATAGCCTTTTTAATTCGGTCTTCAATTATAATGGGTCTCATTTTAGTAAAGAGTAGGTATAGATGATCAGTTTTTGAAACCTCACGGGACACATGCCCGTACAAACGTGTTTCAGACCCCACCCCACAATTGATTTGCATTTGCACACACACACCCCTACCGAATGATTATACACAAATTATACACACTAATGAAAGACTCCTATTACTATTACTGCATCTACCTATCATGATGTTTTAAATATTTACTTTAGAATACACAATATGGCATCTTGAGTATGCGCTTGAGTGATGATTTACCGTTATCAGATTCCAATGGTGTGCAATTTCTGCAACATTTTCAGCAGTAGAGGAGCATGCTGGTCCAATAATCAATAACTTCTGAGGCTTGCTGAAGAGATGATCAATAAATGCTTGGCCACCTAGAGCAGAATTACACTGTAAATTACAATACGGCAAATTTAAACAAACTTTTGCACTTTGTAATGTTACCGATTTAAAAAAGGAAGAAGTGTTAAATAACGTAAAATGTTGATATTCTTGACTTCAAATTTGATTTCAGTTACATTTTATGCAGATTAAAAAGTAATCTTTAAATTCTAAGAAATTAGAATGGGAAATGCGACCAAGTGAGTTTGAATTCATTACGCCGTTTCATTTTCACTTGATTTGACCTGTTATCATAACTAATTAAACATTTTGAGGTCTTTTCTGCTGCTATCAAGACACATCAAATTTTTCTAAATGGTTTACTGATTTCTTTTAGTATTTTAATTTGAATAGCTCTTTTAAAAGCTTAAAAGCTATTCTATATTCTATATTAAAATATTTTAATAAAAAAGCTTAATTATTCAATTATCAAGATAACCTGAGCATTAATTCGAAAGTCCGGCTTTTATGATGGGCTTAAATGCACTGGACAATGAAAAGTCATTAAAAATAGATAAAAGTTATTCTATATTGAAGCTTAGTTATCAATTAGTAATATAACCTGTGTATTTATTTGAAAGTCTGGCTTTTATGATGGGATTTAATGCATTGGAAAATGAAAAGACTATAAAATATATAGATAAAAGCTATTAAAAGCTAAATTCTATATTGAAATATCTTAATAAGAAAAGCTTAATTATCAATTAGCAAGATAAATGTGTATTGGAAAATGAAAAAACATTAAAATAGATAAAAGCTATTAAAAGCTTTGCTATATTGAAATATCTTAATAAGAAAAGCTTTTAAGCTTAAAATTATCAATTAGCAAGATAACATGTGTATTTATTTGAAAGTCCGGCTTTTATGATGGGCTTTAATGCATATGTAAATCAAAAGACATTAAAAAGAGGTAATTCAAATGTATTCATATTGTTGTAACAAAAATGCTCAAGATGTTGATGTTATTATTATTATTATCATTATTATTATTATTATTATTATTATTATCATTATTATTATTATTATTATTATTATTATTATTATTATTATTATTATAAATATACATTTCATCTTGTCAAAACCAATTGTGTTTACTGACCTGACAGTTTTAACCATCTTGGGCGATGGCCATCTTCAGAGTGATTTTTGTATCCAACTTTTGAACACCAACAGAAGGCGCACCGTCGCCCAGAAGTGGATCGTATACACGACTAAGATAACGGGCCCTTCGTTTCTGTTCATAGTGTTCGGTGCTCTCTTCCTTATCCAGATCCCGGGGGGGCACTCCCTATCTGAAATGGCAGGGATGTGCCTCGGCCATGTTAAAAGTAGGGGGCATTCAGGTCAAATGTACAATTACAAAAATATGGGGTCATTCAGTACACAACCTAAATGTATGAAAGTATGAAATATTGAAAAAAGGATGGTCATTGGGGTAACCAATTGTAAAATGGGAGTCATTGGGTACAGGATTGCCAAAAGAGTATCATTAAGTACACATAAATAAGTGCCAAACTGCGAAAAAACAACTTGGCCACCTTGGAAATTTGAGAAATCTCATTATTTCTGGAGGAGAACACAAATACCACCTAAATTTGGGAATTAAAAAAGGGGGTCATTGGGTAGCAGGAAATAGAACAAAGGGGGTCATTGAGTACATGAATTTTTAAAGGGGGTCATTGGGTAATAGGTAGGACCATAACACAAAAAAGGGGGTCATTGGGTACAAGCCGGTTTGAAAAAGCGGGTCTATCCCGAGGCACATGATGCATATCTGTTATGGAAGTGCCCCCCGGGATCCAGATTGCTTCTCTGATACGGCGGGATCCCGAATTGCATTCTTTCTCAGGGACTTGGTCATCTTTCCAATTTATGACATGATTTTGTTGGACGGCCTGGTTCACAATTGCTGATTTGGATTGTTCACTGATCGATTGTTTTCTTGTTCGGCGAGTAAAGGTTCCTTTACTATGAGCTACTTTATCAGTTTCTTTTTTGTGCTCTTTCAGTCTTGTTTCAAAGCGACACCAGTTTCTACTACATAAGTGCTATCACAATTTGCACAAGGGATTTCATAAATACAATCCGTGGGGTCTCTTTTGTCCTTTTGATGCACCAACATTTTTCTTAATGTGGTGTGGAGACGTACTGCAGTGGCTAATCCATGTTTTCTAAAAATGCGAGTGGCTGTCTCATTTTTTCAACATAAGGTACGATCACGTCAATTGGACAACTACTTTGAGATTTATACTTCAATATGTAAGATGTGCCAATGGAGCAGCCGGGCGGGGAGCCGGGACGGGGGAACCCCATAGGGTTGTACACAAAATTGTCAAAATATAGCAAACTTCAAACCTTTGTATCTTAACAAGTACAACTAGCATGGACCCCATATTTGCACATATATCAGCCTGGATTATAGATCTACCTCATAGTAGATCAACTGTAACAAAAGAAGTAACTAACAAATTGCCTAATTAAACACTAATTAAGACAGTTTTCCCTATATGTTACTGTACAAAGTGTGCACGTAATGTTACGACATTTCTAAATGGCCTATCTCTTGCCTGAGTTACCCTGCTTATGCAAAAGTACACATATTTTTATGAAAATTTCGTAAGGAATTCAATTATACTATTAGTTTTAGTGCCAGAAATGGAGGGGAAAAGTTTTGATTGAAAATGTTATAAAAAACTTGTTTGAAGGGCCCATGCAATGTCTTATTTATTTATATTTATTTTTATATTATAGCTTTCAGAAAAGGAAAGTATGGGGGTTCACCATGACAAGAAAGATGCTAATTTTGTTGTTGTCCCACCCTGTATATTTCTTACCCACCCTGTATTATGATGTTATACTTTCTTGATTTGGCATCCTTGTCATATAAGCTTTCCAGGGATATATGGTCGAATCCAACGAAAAGTGTACACGGCATGTTCAGGGCCATAACTTAAAAGTATTAATCAATTGGCATTCGCTTTTGTATTGTGTTTATTTGCCTTGATCATACGCTTCGCGCCATATATAATAAGACCCCCTTCTGTGAAAAACTTAGACACAGATACCCCAAAACATGCTATTTTTACCCATTTTTTCAAACTATTTCTTAAAGTATTTTTAAAAACATCTAAATTAGTTATGAAAAGAAGTCATTTGATTTAATCTAAATTGATTTCCTGAAAGGTGTGTATTCAAAGATTGCTTGTTTAATTTTTCACATTTTTGTACATAATTATGAATTTTTTGTGATAATTTTTGAGTGGTATTTTTTACATTACCTACGAATACAATTTTTCATAGCACTAGATATATCTTTAAAAATGGAAATCACTAATAAATGCGCAATTGATACAAGCTTTGATATGTCCAATACTGAAATGCATTGCACTCGGACATCTTTATTATTGTGTTTAGCTGCCAGAAATTCTGAATGGCACAAAGGTAGGTTTGGTAAAAAATATGCATTACCTCCGAATACATGTTAAAAGCTGTGTCATTTCCACAAAGTGAGAGAATAGTAAACAATAGTTAAGCAATAGGTGCAGGGTAATACACTCTTTATTTCTACCAAGTTTCAATATCCTGCGTTTAAATATTTCTGAGATGTCAACAATAAAAGCAAGTATTCGTAGGTAAATTTCGGTAACCGAATGTTACCTACGAATACAATTTGACATCATGACAGTATTGTGAAACACCGCCATTCATGCCAATGCCCATATTGGTACATAACGAAGGCTTGTATGTTTGCTATCAAATCATATGTCAATGAAAGTTGCGAATTCACATACATGCCCACCATGCAAAAGTGAATACGGCTTAATTGTTGAAAAATATGTACTGAAATAGACGACGGTCTGCTCATTTGAAAGAAAAATCAGATTCAAAGAAGATTAGAAGGGGTAAATACTTGGATTTGTCAACTGTCATGTGTGCTTCATTTTAAATGTTTACCGACCTTCTGGTTTCTGAGTAATTTGTGTCCAAATTGATTTATTCGAAGGTAACTTTTGACGTTTTCGCTAAGGTTACCTACGAATACCATGGAAAAAACGACTGTTCTCATTGTCTCATGATCTAGACAACACAGTGATGGACCCTGGTATAAAGCTAATTGTAGTTGCCCTCAAACGAAAGGCCACAAGACGTAACTGACTCCAAGATGGACGTCACAAGTCTGCAATAACGGTTTTAAGCGATTTGTGTGCAATTAAGCAAATTAAAGTCACTTTAGTGCCTTTGTTTCTTACTTCAATCCTCTTTCAACCGCTGTGAACCGACATTATTAATACATGATAGGGTCTAAAGTATTAATAAACGCACATAAAGAAAATAATACATTCAAAGTGCTTTATAAAATGAAGTTTTGATTGCGACATCCACCAAAAGTCTAATTCTTACCTACAAATACTGAAATGTTACTTACGAATACAGCATAATACATGACATTTGTAATGAAGTGTCCCTACCAATGGAAATTAATTATCAAAAACTTTAAGCGGTACCCCAGAACACTATTATTACCCATATACGGATTCAATCAACAATTATTTATTATGTAAAATTGCTGATTAACTACTTGTATATCAAAATGAAGTGGTCAAAATCTTGCTAAAAGCATCAAAATTTTTTGGATCTAAGGTAATAGCATTTATTCATTTGGACGTACCATCTGAAAGAGATCTAAAACTACCATTTTATTAATTCATTACCATAATAGCAAAATTTAAACCTCTAAACTCAATATAGATATTGTTAAATCGCTCATGTTACCTACGAATACCCGGGTTTCTTCACCTTTTCATTGTATAAAGCGTTAGGTGTATGCGTATAATTCCTAATATTCTTGAAAACATATATCCTACTCGTTCTTATACAATGTGTAAATTGATTCATACTCATTTGATAAATAAAATACAGAAACTGACCTAAACTTCATTTTCAAAAATAAACTAGCATAAATTGACTAAGATCATTTGATCGCGTTATAAAAATAAAAACAAATATTTTCTGGTTGAGCTAGCATTTTCCTGACACCCTGTGGTCTACATTACACGAAAAAAGCGTTAATGGGAATATTCCATTTGTTTTAGGTTGATTAGTATTGCGATAGTGAAAGCATCCTAGTGGTATTCGTAGGTAACATTGGGTTTTGATATCACATTTACTATCACACGTCCTGGATTTATTTTTCAAGATTAGTAATGGCACTTTTGGTTCCTATAAGGCCAATATGTCATCAATCAATGGGCAAAAGGAAAAAATTGTGGAGACATTTTTATTTCGGACTTTCATTTTTGGCCCGTGGACACTTTTGGTTGGATTCGACCATATACTTATAATGGTATAAAATGTATTCATTAAAAGATGTGTTGAAGAGAATCATAATTGGTGATATTTTTCTCATTTTACATTATGTTAAAAACAAGAAGACGAATTCATGACATGCGACCTCCAACGTATTTAGCACTTTATTTACACCGCTGTTCAAGGCATTCAGACAACCCGCGTTTGAGCACAATTTTAATTGTCCTGTACCGCCTTACTATAAAATGCTTTCTCAAAATTTGCACAAAAAGCATAGAATAACCCATAAGCAATTATTTTAGCATATAATTTAGACATTTTGAGCAATCATGGTAATTAAGAATTAATTAAGACATAATTGCGTTTTCCTGGGCAATTTTCGTGATATTGCTCTGTAAATGCAATGTTTTATTAATGTAGACATATATTGCATTTTAATATTCATGTCTTTTTTTAAACCACAAACAGGACGTCGTTACTATGTTTTTCTTTTTTGTAATACATTTTTTTCTATAAACGGCGTTTTTGCATGAAGGAAGGTGCTTTAATATGTCCCGTTTAAAAGCTCTAAAATGTTTGGGCCGGTAACTTTTCACCCGGGCCAGTAACTTTTCAGAGTTACAGGCCCTTTCAAGTAGGGTCGGTCGGGCTTTCTTTCTTTTTTTTTTGTTTGAAATGACCAGAAAAATGGCCAATATCAGTAAATATTTTGTGATTTGGGAAAATACCAAAAAGAAATTTGTTCATGAAATTTTCGAAATTTGGGTCGGCATTCATTTGTACAGGAAAATTTTCTTTCCCAATTTGTTCAAAATCTGGGTCGGTCGGGCCCTTAGAACAGGGTTTTCTAGTGCGCCCTCCGTTGGTGTACAGAAGTTGGATAAAAAACATCACTCTAAAGATGGCCATGGCCCAAGATGGTCGAAACTGTCAGGTCAGTAAACATAATTGGTTTTGACAAGATGAAATAATATTTATGAGTTTCTACAAACCTAACGAACCTTAGATTATTATTATTATTATTATTATTATTATTATTATTATTATTATTATTATTATTATTATTCATTATTATTATTAGTCACCTAGACCTTCATTTAATACTTGCATTAGAATGGACTCTTTCATGGCTGCATCAAGACTCTCTATCGGATCCAGTAATCGAGTCAATACGACACCTTTCATTTTTCTGTGTGAACTCAAACGTGATGATTTTACAAAGCAGGCAAGCAATATTAAAATACAGATAGAGAAACAAATATAGGCAAGCAATATATGAAAGGTAAAATAAAAAATATCAAATAGCAAATATAGAAGATAAAAACATTTCATTTCAAGAGACTAAAGAGGAAATTAAAAGAGAGTATAGATGACCGGCATCCACGCCCTCAGCATAAAAGAACATGAAAAACAATATTTTTAATGCAAGCAAAATCTTGACCTGAACAAACAACATAAATCATGATACAAACAAAATATTCGTAAATGAGGAGATCGCCAGTACATGCATCCTCAGCCTAGATCCTTAGCATCTGGATTTCTAATGTATCTTACTTGTGTATCGTTCCAGACCATCTTCAATTTATATTCTGATAAGACATCCGTCCTCTGATTGATATGATCTAAACCCATCTGCATGGCTGGCAAAATTCCACTTCCATCCCAAATTCCACCCAAACTGAAAAATCCACCGAGATAGAGCGGAATTTTGTTCTGGTTGCTCTGTTGGATTGAAGGAGCTGTAATAATGCTACTGTTGGTTTCATTGGTTGAACTAGTTGGCAACACAGAGGTGTGTTGTGAAACTATTTTGTGCCATAACCCTGCAACCAAGACTAAACCAACAAGAGAAAATTGTGTTATCGCCATCATCCACTATGAGTACATAGGAGCAGAGAATTGGTTTAGAATGAGACACGTTTGTTGAACTCAATTCATTTATCATTCAATGTACTGTCGGGTGAACACATAAAGCAATAACCGTGCATGACATGTCTGGCCAATCAGATGGAACCTCACTAATCGTGCGTGATATGCCTAGCAAATCAGATGGAACCTCACTTAGGCATTGGATTTGAGATTAATTCAAACCTTTTAAGGCGGCGTAATCTTTTGTGCGTAATTTAGAGGGCCAGGGGATCCACTTTATCATTATAAAACTTATTTGAAGAAATCAAAGAGCCCTTGGAGTAAACAAATGTAGTGTAATGATTAACAGACACAATTTTAATCAATGACAACAATTAATTTTTGTACTCGATCAAAAAACAAACGTTTTATATCAATTTTGAATTTACCCTGATTCAGGCCCTGAATCCGTAAATATGTCACCTCTCGCCCTTTTTTAGGTCAATGCTGTTGAACTATTATACAATAAACCAGTGTTAAAGCTATTTCAAATACAAGTTCAAAAAACTCTAGTGAAAGAATGGGGTTATTTACTGATGAAATATCTTCTGTTGATTTCAGTGCCGCCGACAAGGGGGGGGTAAGTGAATAGAAGTAAAAAGTGAAGAAAACATAATTTACTATGGGGCAGTAAAAGCATAGAAAGGGGACCTCAGGGGCCTGTAAAAAGTAAAGAAAAAATAACTTTTCTTTGTTTTACTATACGGACCCTCTTGTCCTTTAGGCCCAAGGTATCTCTTTGCTTTTTACGGGCCCTCCGAGGTCTTTTTTTTTTTTTCGTTTTACGGAACCATTAAGGTATCTTTTCTTTGCCTATTAAGCTTTTTTACATGCTCACTAAGGTCTATTTTCTTCCATTTACGGGCCTATGGTATCCTTTCGTTGTTTTTACGCGCCCACTGCAGTCTTCTTTGCCTTTACGGGTCCATTATAAGGTTTATTTTACATGATGTAGTCATGTCTACAGTAGAATTCACCACGACCTTTGCAGGACTTAAACCCCATTAAAAGCTATTAAACCAAGATAACATTAATTGAAAACAGCTCAACTATGTTACATCAGATCTTCTCTGGTTAAATCCACACTACACATGTTTCTGTTTTATCTGTGCAATGAGCAATGAGCTGGTATTATAGTTTCAGTTGGGTGAACGATTATAAAGCGAACGCAAGGTAACAATACTGGTGGGCATTTGTTCACGAAATGAGACAATAGTGTGCATATTGTTAACCAGAATTCTTGAAAATGAGAAACATATGGCTGTGGACCGTAACACGGTTTGGAAATAATTTCTTCATATTTTTTGGTGTTATCTGTCGTTTACATATCCTTCCTAAAACACCAAAGTGCAAATATTTCCAAAAATCCTAAATTAGCTAATAATTTAGGACATGTTACGAAACTATATTTTCTAGAATTTCAGAAGAGTACTTTAAATATTGGCCGGTTATTTTTCACACAGTGACGTTAACTAGGCAATTGCCTATACTTCTAACATACACTATTTGTAGAGGTTACGCGTCAATGGTGAGAACACTGTGTATTGTGTATAGGAAAACGGACAGTAACTGCAGTATGCTTTGCTCTTTTACGGCCCATAAAATTAAGCAAACGTAGTGGGTGTAAAAAACAAAGAAATGAGACGTGCATTTTCTTAATACAAGATAGCCTTGACCCACACTTTCTAATAAATATTTCACTTTAATTATGTTACTGTTTGCTTTTGAGAAAATGATCATCCTCGATATAATGACGACTTCGAGAATCAGGGGAGTGCAGCTAAATTGTGGAAACACAAATTGAAAATTTTCGAAAGCTTCGCGCGCATTATTATGCCCTTCAGTTCATTGTTTGATCATTTAGCTTAAAATTGACAATTTTTACGCGCTTCGCAAGGAATTTGTTTCATTAAGTTCAATCTGGGAGCAAAAGTCGCTACTTCGAATTGCATATTTTCGCGCGCTTCGCGTCTATTTGTCCAATTCAACGGTTCATATTTGATCATTTTAGCTTCAAATTGGCTTTAAGGCTACATGCTCTTTTTGGTTGAAATTTTTGACGGGAAATAATCCCGCCAAAACATTAAAGTAATCTTTTCCCAAAACTAAATCATAGTCAGAAATGATGCATCTGGTAGCTTAGATCATAACTTTCATTATACTTAGTTGCAATAATCCCAGATAATTCTTGATTTGTTTTTACAGAGTCTTGAATTGTCGATGTTTTTGATCAAAAAACATCACTCGGTGTATTTTGAAACTCGAGGCATCACCTCGTCTCAAATTAGCCCCAAATCATAATTTATTATATGCACGTGTAGCAAACACCAATGGGAATAATTGGACGTTGTTTGCGGAGCCTAAATTTGGTTTGATTTTATTTCACAATAATTCTAAGGTGAGAATTTTGATCTGGCATTTCCTTTTTGGATTTCCAATTTAAATTCATTGATATGTGATATTTTGAATAAATAAAGAGTACGCTTACCTTTCTGCAATACTTCCCGGTATCATTGAGCATCTGCTGATAGCCAACATTTTAGCTGAAAACAGTCCCTTCCTATCATTTTTGAACAAAATATGGTTTAAAAGTACGTACACTGCGCGTATATTCTGGCACAGCGAGGTAATGAAGAGAGCTATTTACGGTGGGGTATCTATTGTAAGCTATTAGGGTAGGCCTATAGTATATCTTCCCGCAAGTGACAAGATGTGTCAAGCAGGTGCATACATAAGGGCGGTATAGTCAAACGGTATAATCTGGATCATTGAGTATCGATTGCGCACGTATACACGGATGTGTGTGGTCCTCCCCAGGTTTTGACATGATTTACAAATGACGTCGTGAATGACCCAGCGTTTTCATTTTATTATTACAAATTAATCGTCGTTTATCACGAGTCCTAAGAGTCGTACCACTTCAATTCATCAAAATTAATTTGTATTAAATGAAAAACAAACATACAAGTAGAGTCATATGTCTTTCTATGACTGTATTCCTACCAAAATCTGATTTCCAATACACTAGAAACGTGTTGATATGTAGGCTATATCTTTGAAAATAGCCGAATGTTAAGCACAGTCACCGTGGCACAATAGGCATCTTTAGCATTCATAGTGCCTTGGCAGTGGTTCGAACCCTGGTGAAAATTTTAGTATTTTTTATTCTTTTTACTAATGCGCTGTGCCGTTTTTCAAACACGCCCCTGAATGAAATTGTTGGGCAAGTACCCTTAACATTGGCAAATGTTTTGCACCCAATACTACAAATTTATTGGTCGAGCTATGAGTTTTAAAATATTGTACGAGACGTACACCATCCAATTTTATCATTATTATGTTTTCAGAATCTTTACTGTCTTGAATCGCTTAAAGAAAGTTAGTTTGAGTTTATCGTAGAACGATACTAGGTTCACAGGCATGAAGCTTCCAAGTTCATGGCTAGCAAACTAGTAACATCTGGTGCAGCTTTTATATTTGAAGGATTTACCAATGCTAGCAGTAGAGTCTAGTCTAGAGAGACCGACACCTGTGGCACTATGCTGGTTTCATACTTTCCTGGCGCTTGCCGCTTTGCTGCTCTGACAACGATTTTACTGTACTGTGCAGTCGTACCAGAAACCCCTACAGTTACCAGCAGCAAGCAGATATATCAATCGCTCTACCAGTTTGCCCAAAAGCGACAGATCGCTAGGTCTAGGAGTTGAGTTCAATTTTAAGTCAACTTGGGAGCTGTGTGCGCCACTCTGACGTTCCGTATGAGAACATTAAATGATTTCTGACGGTGTCGAGCAGCAACATTGCCTTTCAAATTCATGCTGCTACCTTTCAGCTGCTTGCAGAAAGGTACAAGCGGCGCATGAAACGGCAAGCGGCAGAAGGTATAAAACCACCATTAGGCTAGGCCTAAAAATAGGCTTGAGGCTGGGGCTAAGCTTTATGATTTGTGTTGTCTAATCATCTCTAGAAATAAATAGAATAACACCAGCTTCACACACCCAGCTTCACACAATGCAAATTGCAAGCACATAAGCACATGAGCATGTCTTGTGCAACTTCTTAAATAAGCTTCAGTACTTTTGTAAGCTTACTTTCCTTGGCATTGACTTCCTTCTCGTGCATTCTACGCCAAAAACATGAACAATCTTGACAAATTTGCTGCTGTAAACACTGGCTGTCATGTTTGTTCAACTTCAAGTTCCAAAATAAATGATGATTTTTGAGTTAGAAATCCACTGTCTGTGGGATTTTGGTCCCAGTGCAGTACGTTCACAGCTAACTAAGTGACTCAGTTTGGTTGTTGCCACTGCTAGTATTGCCAGAACCTCATGGTGATTATGGGCCCAATTGGGTAGGTTTTGTTAGTACTGCTATGGCAATACCAAATATTACAGTGTGTATGGCACGGGGAAACAAATTAATGAAACCAGTCCAAGTTGTAAAATAGTTGGATCCATTTGTGAAAAATATTGGATCCAAGTGTTGATTATGTTGAATTTTGAAAATCTGTACAAAGTATAGGGATTAAGATTTAATTCTGAAAACATAATAATGCACACAATTGGATAGGCAAAAGACAGAATCCTATCTTTTATTCTTCAATTAATGTAGAGACAAGAAATAACGTGCTTCAACTGCGTTTATTTTCGAACTGATATAATATACCTACTATAAGGTGGCAACTTGTCCCAAGTGCCGCGTTGGAAAAGGCACCGAAACACTGGATTTATGTATGGTCACACATCAATCGGATCGATTCAGAGCTCCTTCCGAACGGTAAAGGTCAAATCTTTTTTCGCGCGAGACCATAAGGCCCACATTCATCTAGATTAAGACCAAATTGGTATAACTATTTATGCAAACTTGTTAGCGAAGAGTCAGCTATTTCCACCTTCGTTGGAAGGATTTTTGGCCGAATGCCTGCCTTAAGAACCGCCTAAATATTCATACTCTCAATGGGTCCGGCTTCGCGGCTCTTATATAGGGCCTGCTTATATGATACTAGTCTAGTGTTTTATATTTTACTTCCTTCTTACTTGATCAATTTATCACGCCCTATTATTGCAAAGGAAATGACGTATTAGCGGATTTTATCAAAATGAAATAATCAATTTTTAACCGCAATTTCATAAAATTAGAATAGAATTGAGACATTTTTGCAAAATGAAGACTTGAATTTTTTTCATGTTGAAAGCTAAACTGCATTTAGTTTAAATATGTGTGCTAAATGCATTTAATTCAGAACTGTAACACAAAGGTCAATGGAGTTTAATGCATGACAATCCAAAAATCTATATTCAGTTGACATGAGATGACCTACAAATGACTTAAAAAAATTTAGCTGCTCAATGCTCAAGGGTGACCACATCCACCAAATGTTATGAAATTCCAACAATTCAACAGTTGACTCAGATGAACTATACAAGACTTTGAACATTTTTGTCGCTTCAGTGCCAAAACTTGTGATGACATTCACCAGATCACATGCACCAAAAAAGTGCCGTCTTCACTCAAACAAAATTATATAATAGACGTCAACAAAATTTTAATAAAAAATTCTCCAATTTTGATCAAAGTGGTCTCAAATTATTCCGCTTTGAACAAAATGTAAAACAAAGACTATAGTTTGCTACATCTCAGGTGTTTTGTTTGCTGGTTAACATCTCAGAATAGGACACATGATTCACATGATTCAATTTTTACCCCTGTGGTGACCAGCATTTGACCTCTTTGCTTTAAATTCAAGAACTGTACATCGACGATAGGTCCTACAATGACTCGACTAATGTGTAAAGCAACAAGAATAAAAAATATTAAAGTCTGTTTATACTGATGGATAATTATTAATATTAATAGCTAATAACTATTAATAGTACAATGGTAATAAAAATTCCCTTTAAAAGGGAAAGCCAGCCTCAATGTAGAAGAGGTCTTGTAATTAGTTTTGGTCAATGTGAAAGGCATTTTAGGATCACGCTTACATCTACATGACAGTCCACCAAACCATCAACGATGAGAACATGCACACTGAAACAGCAGAAAACATTAATTCCTAATCTCATGTCAACTCTTTTTATTCATTACATGTACTCCAAATTGTTCTGGTCTGTTTGTTTTGTTGTTGTTGTTGTTGTTGTTGTTGTTGTTGTCGTTGGGTTTTTTGTCTTTTCAGCTTTTTACCCACGATATCTCAATTTCCAATTTTGTAATACCAGAACTTACGAACTCAATATCTTCGCTTAGGAATGTCCGATTTCACTGCTTTCGATATATACACTGCCGGTTTGAGTTAACTTACATGTACATTTTATTTTAAAATAACTTAATTAATTCGCAATGTATAGTTTAAGCCTACTATATTATAATAGATAGTGGCCAGCACATTTATAAAGGACTGGTTACTCACTACAATCTTCACTCTTAAACTGTGTTTTTCTGAATGTGCTGATCATGTTGATTGCTAGTCGGAAACTCCTGCGAAGCTATGGACATGGCATCTTACATACTCCATTCTATAACAGTCTGCCTAGTGCCTTGTGTGTTTTCTCTTCAATCATTTTGTTGAATGTAATTTTATGAATCAAATAGTTATGTGTCATTTTATTTATAATAAAGAAGTTATTAAATTAATAAAGTAAGACAATTTATTTATCTATAAGTGCATGTCAAATGGGGTACATTGTTCAATACTATATGCATAAATTATGCCCATATTACGGCTAGGCCCTAAAAACTTTATTTTGCATCGGATTTTTCCCGTTGAAAAGACAAAACTGATGTTTATGATAGCAACCATTTCATCAATAACATTTTGAGTCATTTTTATCCATAAAACGACACAGGATATGATAGATAACTACTTTCACATCAATATGGTCCATATGATCACAGATTGTTGAGAATCTGTGATATGATCCGGGGATATGATTCTATAGATCTGTTATCAACATGATATCACGCTGTTCAGTGGTCAAGGAGTAAGGACCCCGGTCAAGGACACTGATATGACATCATAGGTGATGTCAGATTTTCTTCTGCTGACCATATGATGCTATATATATTAACTATTATTGTTACATTTAGGCCTTTAAACTTTTAAAGTCATAATTAATTAGTTCAAACATAACTTTGGTAATACTCACTCGTTTTCGTTCGTTGAAACGGCAAAACATACTTACTTTTCCTAACAAATCGAATTAAAATATTTTTAAAAAAATTTAACCACAAAAAGTAAAAAAAAAAAATCATTCCAATACCACTAAAATATAATCTCTTGAGTAAACTGACCCCAAACCTGAAACAGGTACCAGCCCCGAATGGGCTGGCGAAAAGGCAACGCACATGGATGACAGACTGTGTATCACAGGCAATCAATGAGACAAGCAGCGTATTAGACCGAACACTGGTTATTCTGTCCGGTGTGCAGCATGTTTGAAAACAACACTTATAATATATGTGACAGAAAGTAGTAAAAAAGGGGTGTGTGGGGTGGGCGTGTGTGATAAGTGCGGAGTGTGGAGTGCGGGTTTTCGGAGAGAGTATGTGGACATGGTGGAGGTGTGTGGAGGTTTTTGCGGGGGTAGTGTGGGGGAGTGAATGTATGTGTGTTGAAAGATATGCATTGAAAAGATAGCAAACGACGACGAATAAGATGATAAAATGAACTTATAATAACTATTATTATTGTTACTATTATTATTATATTATCATTATTATTATTATTATTATTATTATTATTATTATTATTATTATTATTATTATTATTATTATTATTATCATCATTATTATTATCATTATTATTATTATTATTATTATTATTATTATTATTATTATTATTATTATTATTATTATCGTTATTATTATTAGTGTTATATATTATTATTATTATTATTATTATTATTTTATTGTTATTATTATTATATATTTTTATATATTATTTGATTCTGTATGAACGGCAGGGTTGTCTACTCCTTGCATCTCTGCACCTTCTGATGTAGTAGAAGAGCAACATCCGCACACATAATGGCTACACCAAACGCCGAATTTCCTGCTTCCCGTCCCATTTTGTGACCTGCTTGATGATTGTGCTGCTCCTTTTAGTTCGGTCTCCAACTAAAATTAAAATATACATAAGATACAAACTCGGTTGACCTAACAACAGACAGGGGGATAACTAATATATTAAGGCATATACCATTAAATTGAATACCTTTACTATTTTGGTAATTTGAATGCCCTGCATAATTATAATGTTATTGGAAATGAATTTGTTTCACGACTATTTTCAAATGTACATTATCTCGTATCCTCATACCACCACCTTATATTACTGTCAACTTTCATTATCCGTACATTAAGGCAGAATGTAAAGTTAGCGATTGTTCATGAGTAATAAAGTTGATAGCTCATAGGGCTGGATTGTATACTGCTATGAATAAAATCTCTCAATTCGCAGAGAACTAAGATGAACGAAACTGAACTGAACACAATATTGTTTTGGTTTCAATGTAACAGTTTACCGTTTTGTTGTCAGATAAGACATGGATTATTTGCCTCGGAGGGTTTTTCAATACTTACCCTGACAAAATAGTTTGCCCTCCATCTTGGCCTGTCAAAATGTCACCTCCACTATACCAAAGATTTGACCTTCTTTCACCAGACAAATTTATTTCTAATTACTTTAAATTAATAATTTTTGTGTGGGAAAAAGTGACTAATGAAGCGTGATACATGAAAGAAGGATTTAGGTCATTGGTTTGCTTCGGCATTATCTCCCCGCTATTACACCAAGAGTAAAATAAATCACCAAAATCTGAAATAGTGCTTATACCTCATGAATCCTGGTAAGCAGTTTCTGGATGTCCTCAGGCGTGGTGTTGGCATTGTGATTCTCCTTACTGGATGCCAAGAGGTCACTGCTCCTTCTTACAGAGCTTACTGGTTCTCCTATTGGATGTTTGTGTACAGAGATTACCTGTTCATTAACAAAAAATATGTAGATTACTCTATGCTACTCTAAGGAATTTAAGGAATTAACGTTCCCTCAAAAGGAGAAAAAGCCTATTAGTATCCATGGATAACAGGTTCAAAAACACGCCAAAGATTATTTCATAATTTTAGATGGCTGTCCAAGATAATTCAAGGATAATCCATGGATGTCCAAGAATTTCGTTGTGATATACTTAAATCGACGAAATCACAGGGTCAGAGATGACAATCTTGGCTATATGGTCAGCCAAAAGACTCAAAACACGTCAAAGATCATACGCAGTCATTACCGTTCAAAATGCAATCCAGATCTGATTCTTGTTTAATGTGGAATTCAGCAAAAGCATAATTATAATTACATAAAAATAATTACCTTAGGTACAAATAGAACCACTAGAGTCAAAGTTGCACAGAAAATGATGATACATGAAGTAAAGATGAATAGCGCCGCTGTGTTATTAGTTATCAGGAAACTGACGGAAACTCCCACAATGCACAGCACTACGGTATTGTACACACAAATCCCGATCAATTTACTGTCGTTGAGTTCTTCAATGTGGATCTTAAAGTTATAGAGAAAAAGTCAATATATTCGAACAACCACAGAAGGATTTTTTTACAACAACAGCATCAGCAACAACAACAACAACAACAACAACATAATTCAATTAAACTTGAATAGCTCGTAATGTAAACAGAACACCCCCTCAAAGCGCCGTTTTGTATTGAACAACATAATCACATCACATTCTCATGCGTGCGACAGTAGCGCACGTCAGTATCCGTCAACAACACTAGGCATCACTGGAGAAGGTATTGGAAGCCGAGTCATCAGCACCGAAATTAAGAAGAAAACCCAACAACCTTACCGTTCTCGTCTCCCATGCCAAAAACGTGCCAAATATGAGTAACAGTCCTTTATAGACGTACAAAACAGCAAACCAGTATCCAATCTTGTCTGAAGTGCATTGCTCAATATATGGTATGATAACTTGGTTGGTGACGTCAGTTTCCTTAAAGTAGAGAATGTTTATTTTATCAAACTTTAATGACTTCTTACAACTTCTAACGCTAACACGGGATCGATCCTTTTGGGCTCGCTATCTCGTGACTTGAGTACCGGGTATTCACTATATCGTTGTGGGCATTTTCCTGGAAGAAGTAAAAAATTATCTCTATAGAGGTTTTTTTTTATTTTTAAGTTAAGTACGTGAAATACTTAGTAGTAAAATCATTAAAAAAATCTGACTCCAACATTTTTTAATATCACTTTTCTCTTTCGTCTAAAATAAAAACCAAGTTCCTAGCTCATTTCCCTGGATACATAGGCTGTTTTGAAATTTGACACCTTCAAATCCAAGATGGCGGCCAATGGAATACTAAGTATGCATATTAGGTGAAAATCGTGTTTTCCCCTTTTAATGACCCAAAGGTCCTACAGACCAAATTTGGTAATCATAGCACCTTTATTAATGAAAAAGTGATTTTGATGAGGGTCTTCCCTTAAGTCGAGATTGGCTAATGGTCCATAATTTCCTAAAAGAAGAAGGCTCAAATGAAAATACTGACACACGGTAGTCAGATCTGTAGAAAAAAGGTAAAGTTACCGGTAGTTTACCTTTTACTTACCCTCGAATGAAGATCAATAACTTGTACATATATCGGATCAATTATTTGCCACAGTGTCAATACTAATACATCGATAGCGAGGAACACGGCCACCATTAGAAATAGGTGGTTATCTGTTACTGCCTGTAACAAACAAAAACATACCGATAATTTTAATTCTTAGTGTCAAAATAATTATATTTTGTAGATGGGCCTATAATGATACATGTCGGTTGGGGTGAGTGAGTCCTATTTTTATCATATTTTCAGCATAAATAAATGTAGGGCATGGCGATAAAATAGAAATGAAACTTCTCGAAACGTGCAATACGATAGTCGGGACGATAGTACCCTTAAGGTTCGACTTCGTGAAGAGCTGAATTTCGTGATCGAAGTCGAGCGGCACAATTCTTTGGACAAGGGGAAAGTAAAGTTAGGGAAAGTTCATACTTATCTTCCTATATTTAAAAACTTTTGAGGTGCTAAAATGTAGGGCAATATAAAAGCGTGTGCGATTGAAGTTACTCGTGCCGATCTCCCGTCTTACCATTTTCTTAGGAGTTTTAAGAGCAGCTATTCGATACACACGCCACGTCTTGGCGAACATTGAGCCAAAGCCGAGTACAAAGCCGGTTGATATTAGCCATACACGAGCCTATAGAAATAACAATACAAATAAGACAAAAAATGGTGTTTGATCAATATTACTTTCAAAAATCCATTGATTTAAAAAGTTTATTCTATTTCTATACTCTTACTCATCAAACTGAGTTGCCGTAGCATCACGCTGAGAAATAACATGACATTGGATGGATAGTATTGATACTACACTACAATTTACATTATTAGGTTCAGGCCCTTTACTTTATACAATTCTCTTCTATACAATCTTAATCTAGATCTAGATCTAGTGCATTTTTGAATTCATTGATATTTTGAATATTGTATATTGAAGTTAGCAATGAGTTCCAGTCCAGAATGGTACGGATGTTTTATGGGAGCTCCAAACGGAGCTTGCGTATTCAAGCAGGGGTCTAACCAGATGAAAATCTGTTGTTTTACCACTGCTGGACATCTCCATAGATTTCTGCGGAGGTACCACAATGCTCGGTTTGCTTTTACTGTGACGTTATTATGTGATGAGACTATTTTGTATTGTATGTCAGTTCAACTACAAGATATGGATGGTGTAAAACGGTTTTGATATGCCATAATATAATCGAATTTTCTTGGTAATGACTCTTGAAGTTTTACATTTTTACAGCAAAATATCATTATTTTTGTTTCACTGTGAATGGTCGTTAATATAATAAAACAGAATAAACACATGAGTGGCCCCTGGATCATTCCAGATTTTACTGGTTCAGATGTTTTCCCCTCAACGACGACCCTTCATATTCTAGATATTAACCAGTAGTTCATCCAATGCAAGATGGGTCCTTTTATGCCATAAAATTCCAAATTCTGGATCAGTCGTTGATCCGCCTGTACCCCGGGCCCGTACATGTCAATAGCGGCATTATCGATTGGATTAGTCGACCTTAGCGAACAATTCGATCACTCATTGGATTAATATTATCACGTGGTAATAAATTTGCATCGGACAATCGATTACTATGGTTTAGTACTGCATATCTCGGTTTAATCTTCACTAAGCGGGTTTATGGCTGGAAAGGTCACGGTGAATTTGCCGTGGACATGTACATAACTGCACTATGAGTTTCATGTTGTTCATGCTTTGCATTCAAATGTATAGGAAGACCACTCGCTATGTAGAAGGTCACTTCAGGACTTACTGTCTTTAAGCTGCTATGGCAGCGCGGAGGTGGTCACGTGCGTATTTATAAAATCGTAGTTTAAATATAGTCGAAGCACACTGGTAATACGTGACACGATGTTTGGGACTTGTTATTGTATTGCCGCGTAACGAGAAAGCTACGCTATATGAAGACGACCTAAATTTCATCATTAAAATCGTTAATACTTCCATGGTTCTATGTTTATAATCGCAACTGAGTTTAACCTGGCACATCACTGCAAATGTCTCCATGGAGACTATATTGCCATCAAGACCTCCAATTATCACACATAGGTAGATAAGAATGCTTCCCAAGATGATTAGATTATTCAGATTAGGACTGGACAACTTTATATTTCTGAAATAAATAGTGATATAACGAGTACACGTTAATTTCAGGAAGAGATGAGAATTATTTTATATTTATTTTGCGGGAGAACCCAATGTCATGAAAAGCAGGGGCAGGTGGATTTGCACTGCTTGCGCAATGTCATGAAAAGCAGGGGCAGGTGGATTTGCACCGCTTGCGCAATCATCAACTTCTTAATCATCATCATAATCATGCTTATATAATAGATTGTCATCGTTATCATCATCAACAACCAATCACCACTATCGGCATCATCAACAGCAACATCATAATCATCACCGTCGTCATGACGGCCTTCGTCGTCATTGTAGTTAAATCGTCATCATATATCTATACAATGCATACCTTTGTGTTTTATGTTTGATGTTAAACCCCAGAAAGAATGTAGATAAACCTATGCCAATTCCAGCTACGATGCACATGGTCAAATACCAATATAAACTAATTCCTTCATAAACTCGGATAATAGCAGTATAGTCACTTGGAATGTCTCCCCCTAGTGGTGAAACAATAAAACGAGTACGTTTTCATTAGCTTGATAATTATTAGCGATGGTGGTGTGTGTTGGGTGTGTGAGGCTGTGTATTTATTTTAATAATACCTTTCCACACAACTTGACCTAGCCATTCCAGAGTCTCATCGGTTCCGTAATGCACAGCAATCAAATGAGCTTCATTTTCTGAAAAAAAGATCGATGAGGTAGAATCAAAAAGTATCATCACTGCCATAAGGGGCTGTGCAATAATTATGAGCCCTGGGGGAGGGTAAAATGGGGGGCAAAAATTTTTTGGCGAGCCGAAAGGGGGGCAAGCAATTTGTGGCCAGCCGAGGGGGGGGCAAGCGATTTTTGGCACGCATTCATGGGGCACAGCGTCATCATCCCTATACCTTCGTGTCAAAAATTGCCGTGATAGTACGGCGAATCCTCTCGTTTTTCAAAAGCTACGCATGGCGATTTTGTTCGAGATAGGCCGAGCGACTCAGGATAAGCATACCATATGCACACGATATGAGATACCACATAGCCTGCAACACTGTTTCTGTTCTATGTTTTTACGATTTGCGCATGATCAAGTACCACATATGATATTGCCATTACAAGAAAATTCGATTTTTGTCAGGTAAACCCCAGGTTTTGTTTCCAATACACTAACTGGAAATGCAATACACTAATTGGCGGGGATTGCTGTTTGCTGTGGATATATTTTACTGCATTTTATCCGTAACGACTCTTAAATCGTTCGTTAAAATTGTGATATATTAAACTGTTTGAGAATTACAATTCTATAAAGGAACACGTGTACAGAATATTAAAGCACAAGTCTATACAATGTACTATATCAACACACTATACCACTTTCTTTATCTGCGTCAATAATAGAATATTGATTTCAATCGAATTGAATACATCTCTCCATTTTGAGTTTGTACTCCACCACTGAGCCATCTATCGATCGATTTCTAGCCAATCAGGTGGGACTCCTTTTCTTGCGTTCGGTGAAATACCAATCACCCGTCGCTCACCAACGGAGTATTAAGTTTATATTTATAATATAGGGTGTCGACATTGTGTGGGGCGCCTTTTAAATAAAACGCTCTAAAAAGGCTTAGGAAAACAGTACGGAAACATGCCAAATTTCCTGCTCGCTGCGCTCGCCACATATATCTAGACCATTTAAGGTTTGCAAATTGGGATCCAAAAATGTGGCATGTGTAAAGGGGGGCAAAGAATTTTTGGCGGGCCGAGAGGGGGGGGGGGAGCGATTTTTGGCGGGCTGGGGGGGGGGGGGAGCGATTTTTGGCGGGCTGTTCGGTAATTTTACCACCCCCGGGGGGCTCATAATTATTGCACAGCCCCTAATTGCTTGTCGCTCATGAAGGCAACATAGGTACCACGTCTTATTTGGTCCTATAGCACTTTTGGTGTCTGGTTAGCTACCATAATTCTTACTGTCATTAGAAAAAGTTGCAGGACATCTCCCATTCACCCGTGTGTGATGACTACGTAATAATCACACACTCAAGGTTGTTGGCTAACTGCACGTATCCACTTGTTTCGAAAGCCGTATCTAGCTAAACAAAATAATGTATTTAGGCCAAAACATCACAATTAATATTGATTTGAATATGTTATCTTCATATTTCATGTAAAAAAATTGAAAAACTTAAAAAAAAACGACTTAGGTACCGATGTAATTTCAACCAAGCATTTCACTGTTTCGTAGTGAAACAAGGCCCGATAATGCCATTCAAAGTGCGTGATTGTTTGCGTTCTGCGTATACTTAACGCGTTGTGTCAAAAACGCGCACTAAGCTCTGCATGTTCAAACCTTTGTCAGTGGACTTCGGGTATATATATAAATGCGCTTTTATAAATGCGCACGTGACATCTACAAGTCGCCATACCGTGTTCAACGATGTAAGGTACCCGGATGTGCACAAATTTCACACGCAAAAGTATAGGCGAAAATGACAGGTTACAAGGAAAATTGTTTTTGCAAAATAGTGGCATTGATTGCAAAGGGCAAAATAATTTGACCCGAAACATAAACTCTTTATTTGGATTTTCCATCACGGAAAAAAAATTAATGACGGAAAAGCTAGATATATAAAATAATAGCTGATTTAAAAACTTTTATTTCATAATAATTGTTGAAGTGTGCTGATAATTAGGCCATGCCTAGCTGAAGCGCACGTTAAATCAAACAACATTTATTTTTTTAATATTATTTCCGTGCTAAATGGGCGTGGCAATTGGCCATATTGATGACGAAATGTGATTCTTACTGGCATTAAGGTCAGAACTGAGTAGCTGCCGATGATGTTATTTGATAATTTTTGCACGTGATGATAAGGAACTTAGGGGGCTGTCATTTTTTTTTTATGAATGGGTCATGGATTTATTTATTTGGGAGTCACGATAAATACCCCCCCTCCGTAGTGCCGTTACTGAACAATAACCCTGACCCTAATTTTAACGTCAATTGACGAAACTATAACTTTAGCCCTTTTCGGAATAATGACCCTCTCGAACTAATAGGCTAGATGTCCCCGCCCGACCTCCTCAACCCTAACTTATTCATTCGCTCGCTCACATCACAGATGCTCACATCAATTAAGTATCAAAAATTGACAAAAAACTAATTCAAAATGTGTTTTTAGCACCTTTTTTTGTCTCCCATGCTAAATCGGTGATCTGTACACCCTTTGACAATGTTGACGTACAATTTAGAGTATAAACACGTAGACTGTACATGATCTAATCATCCCGGTTGGAAGATGTTGAGGAAGACTTGTATACTATACATCACGCTCATACGTTATATGACAATTTGACGTACAATCACGTATGTGATGCATGGTTTGAGGTTTATTCAGCTAGTAAGTTAGATCTCGTCATACACATTGTCATGGTATTATATTGTAATTGTATACGTCAATTTTGTTCAGTTTGATTCAACCGGCTTATAAAGTTTTACTTTACACGGAAGGGGAAAGTTAGCAAAAAACAATTGATTTATGAGTGTAAATGGAAGGGGGAGGGTAGTTTTTGGGGAAAGGGGTGGGGGACAAATAATATTTACAAAATTATAAGTAAGGCGAGAAAAAAAGAAACCATGTTCTACGTGCGGACGGACCTTTCAAGTAGGGTCGGTCGGTCGGTTGGTATTTTTTAAATTTTTTAAATAACCCAAAAATCACAAAAATCTGTAAATAAATTTCAATTTGAGAAAATACAAAAAAAAATGTCCTGAAATTTCCGAAATTTGGGGTCGGCATTCATTTGTACAGGAAAAATTTGTTTCCCAATTTGTTCAAAATTATTCGTTTTTCGTCGCCTAAGTAAATAAATAAATAAATAAATAAATAATTTAATAAATAAATAAAAATAAATAAATAAACATTAGTTATGTTTGTACATGGGGGGTGCTGTGCAATAATCATGATCCTTCGATATCCATGATTTATCCTTGCAAATTTATAGCATCGAACCTCCAGCTAATGTTACTTGCCAGTGCTAGCCACGAAACAATGTCACAACTGTAGCCACTCCTTCAATGGTCGCCATTTCAGTGATTGACAGTGATGTAATGCAAATATGGCGCTGGCCATCTGCTCACGTGCGCATTTATAAATGCGCATTTATATATACAACCGAAGTCTACTGTTTTTAAGGCTCGCAGCCGGTATCCACTACTTCTTAGCTTTCAAACTTTCAACTTAAGTTTAGCACTGTTTTGAGCAATACAACAAACGACATAATCAACTATAATAGGCCAAATGTATATAAACACCTTGCATCTGCACGACTGTAACATCCCCAATACGGTCACCATTCTCGAGGCGGACACGTCCCTGTGTGAGTGTTATAGAAGAGACAAAAACAGGACAAAGAGCATTAAAAACAGTGGATCAACATCTTGATACATTGGTTCAATACATTTGCAACTATAAATGTCGAGCCAGTGTTTTATTAATAAACAATAAAGGAAAACACAAATGACCGGCGAACAACAAAACAAAGAATCAACTTCTTTTCACTTTAATACCTACCGACATCCCGACAAAGTCTGTTTCACTCAACAGATCTGCAAATAGAGACCACCATCCACTTACCGACATCCCGGCAAAGTCTGTTTCACTCAACAGATCAGCGAATAGAGACCACCATCCACTTACCGACATCCCGACAAAGTCTGTTTCACTCAACAGATCAGCGAATAAAGATCCCATTTCCGAGTCACCGTAAGTGAAATCTTCCAGTCGACGTTTTTCACCATTTGCAAACACTTTGTTTTTAAGCACCTCAACACTTTTGTTCAGCATCAGGCCAACAGCCCACGCAGCATCATATCCAAATCCTACATAATCGCTTTGAAATGTGTAACCAGAATTTTCTTCCCATTTCATCCTTTCCCGAAGTTCAAATTCAAGTTGTTTTGATGTCTTTCGATAGTAGGATTATAGAATGTTAAAAAGAAGAACATAATTATCAATTTAATAGCAATACTTTGTGTGCTTATGGAAGGCCGTGTGCATTGATGTGAAGCCCAGGGCCGTTCCCAGGTATTTTGCCGCCCTAGGCAAAGCCTCTCCCTGCCGCCCCACCGAAGCATACCAAAAAGTGTTAAGGGGGTTGCCCCATTGAAAACTCATCAGTTTTGACCTCTTTGTATACCCGGTTTGTGTACTGCTCACGACCGTTTTTCGCAGGCATACATTTCTTTTTGACATTGGACATGTTGGAGGGATGGTGTTGGGAAAAAAATCTTGAATTATAGTGAATTCAGCGCGAAGCGCGCTAAAAATGTTGCCATTTTGAAGCTAAACTGTTGAAATGTGGTGCAAAAATTGAATAAATTCGCGCGAAGGGCGAAAAAATTGCACTTTTGGGAATGGCTGAATAAGAGGTTAATTTGTCAGAAACCCACATATGCGTCAACATCGGGGGAGGGAGGTGATTGTATGGACCATCCCCCTGGCAAAATATTGGGGGAATTTATCCCTCCATTCCCCGGGATCTCCGCCTATGGTTTTCCTTCTTTTCTGTATTTTATATCCCACTTTTTGTTCTTCTTCGACACTTAGGGTTTTCTGTTTCTTTTCTCCTCTCTTCTATTTTTTCTTCTGGTTTTCTTTTTTCTCCGCCCCATTTCTTCTTTTTTTCTGTGCCCCATTTCTTCTTTCTTTTTCTCCGCCCCGTGCAGGGTCGTTCCGACCATTAGGCCAGGTAAGGCGGTCGCCTAGGGCGGCAAACGCAGAGGGGCGCAAAAAAGGGCGAAAATGAAAAAACAGGAATGGAGAAAGAAAAGGGGAGAAAAAATGAGGGCGGGTAAAAAGAAGAAATGGGAGGAAAAATAAAAAGGGAGCAAAAAGAGAAACAGAAAACAGGGCGGAAAGGAAAGGGGCCTGAGTTTTTCGCCCTTTTTTCGCCCCTCTGCGTTTGCCGCCCTAGGCGACCGCCTTACCTGGCCTAATGGTCGGAACGGCCCTGGTGAAGCCTCGGTCTGCTCTTTCCTCTATTATTAATCCTTTAGCGTACAATGAGACTAGTTTACTAGTATCAAAGGGTAAACATTATTTGAAGACAAAACAATTATTGATGCAACTTTCGTTTTGTACCAGCGTCCTTACTAAACAACTATTGATGCAACCTGCGTTTTGTACCAGCGTTTTTATAAAACAGTTATTGATGCAACCTGCATTGTGTACCAGCGTCTTTACAAAACATATACTGCAGTTACTGTCCTTTTTTCTATACACAATACACAGTGCTCTTACCATCGACGCGTAACCTCTACAAATAGCGTACGTTAGAAGTATGGGTAATTGCCTAGTTAATGTCGCTGTGTGACAAATAACCGGCCAATATTAAAAGTACTCTTCTAAAATTCTAGAAAATATAGTTTTGTAACATGTCCTAAATTTTTAGCTAATTTAGATGTGTGGAAATATTCGCACTTTGGTGTTTTAGTGTATGTTATAGGTAATAGTACATTGCCTAGTTAACGTCGCTGTGTGAAAAATAACCGGCCAATATTAAAAGTACTCTTCTGATATTCTAGAAAATATAGTTTTGTAACATGTCCTAAATTTTTAGCTAATTTAGGTGTTTGGAAATATTCGCACTTTGGTGTTTTAGGAAGGATATGTAAACGACAGATAACACCAAAAATATGAAGAAATTATTTCCAAACCGTGTTACGGCCCACAGGCATTATGTTTCTCATTTTCAAGAATGTGGTTAACAATATGCACAGTATTGTCTCATTTCGTGAACAAAGGCCACACAGTAATTGTTACATTGCGTTTGCTTTATAATCGTTCACCCAACTGAAACTATAATACCAGCTCATTGCTCAAAACAGACACATGTGTGTGTGGATTTAACCAGAGAAGATCTGATGTAACATAGTTGAGCTGTTTTCAATGAGTGTTATCTTGGTTTAATATATACCTTTTAATGGGGTTTAAGTCATGCAAAGGTCGTGGTGAATTCTACTGTAGACATGACTGCATCATGAATTATTGGTGCAACTTGCGTTTTGGACCAGCGTCTTTTCAAAACAATTATTGGTGCAACCTGCGTTTTGGACCAGTGTCTTTTCAAAACAATTATTGGTGCAACCTGCGTTTTGGACCAGCGTCTTTACAAAACAATTATTGGTGCAACCTGCGTTTTGTACCAGCTTCTTTACAAAACAATTATTGATGCAACCTACGTTTTGTACCGGTACAGGATATAGTCGTGGATAAACATCGGAATATAATTTTCTTTAAATCGTAATTGTCATAATTTTTAAAAAATATCTATTTAGTCTTTCTTTCATCCTATCGGGCCTTATAGAAATAGAAATTTAATTGAATTTACTTACAAATCCGGCGATTGTCACTTCTTCCTTCGTACTGAGCGACAACCTATTCAAAGCGAATATATTGGTCGATGATATCATTTCGGCCATCTCCTCTACCGTGCATTCAATATCGTCAGCAACGGTCCACCATTGGTCACGATACCACCCATACACAAACCATACGTATCCTGTGCCAACCACGCCTTGCTTGTAAGCCTGCATGATTTTGATAAAGGTAGCATTTATTATAATTATAGCCAAATCTAAAAATATCCTCTAGTGTTAAAGGTGTCGAACATTGTACATATTCTTTATCAATAATTTAAATGAAAACATTTAGAAAAATATAATCAAGCACAAGAACAGAATATGAAACCAAGAAGACATGAATGTACAAAGCTGAAGACGCGATCTTTGCTCTCTTAAACGGTGTTTTCCTTGTACCTTAATTCAGATTTTACTAATATTGACTTGACTCAAAATTAGACAATTGCGGTATGGCAAAAGTCATATCGGTATTAAGTGTTTCTCGATCGTAACAATAGTCGCACGTTTTTGCGTGCGGTTTGTTTTATTTCGTTGTACTAAACGCTACAGCTGCGACTTTAGACGAATTTGTTTTCTTCGGGGCTTTGTTCTTCTTGGCTTTGTATCGCTGCAGAAACAAAAAACCGGAAGTAAAAGTACATCTAAAACTTTAGGAATGAAGATGGCGGGAATATTACGTGTAAACAGTATGAGGTGAACATGGTGAAGCTGTACATATAAAGGTACGTACGTACCTCACACAATTTTTTCCTTGCTCGATCTTCAAACATAGACAAAAAGACAATCTTGGCATCGTTTTGCTGAAATGCAAACGATCAAAATAAAGACACGAGTTACGAGTTGTACAATAAGCCTAATTAGAGATATCCATACACTCCAAGAAATAAAGGTTCTAAAAAGGCTCTAAACTTGTCCTCTCAGGAGAACCTTTAGAGGTTTTCTAAAGAACCAAAAATGGTTCCAAAACCGTCGCAAATGGTCCCAAAAATGTGATACAGAACCGCTTTCGGTTCTTTTGAGAACCTTTAAGGGTTCTCCAAAATTAAAGAAAATTTTTGAGAGGTTCAAGAGGGAGTGTTCTCCTGAGAGGACAAAAATGTTTCTATTCAGAACTTTTACTTCATACAGCGTGTTTATACTGAGCGTACGGCTTTTTGACCCGCTATTTTCCGGGCACAAAATACCGATCATAATCCGGCCACCGTTACCCAGCTTGTTTCTACTGAGACCAGAAAGCCGTGTCTCGCACGATGCACGGCATTTTTTTCCTGTAAACCGGAAGTACGGAAAACAGATTTGACGGTTGTATCCTAAATTTAAATGCCCACGCATGGCAGCTCATGGCATATAACCTATCACAATAGTGTTTTCGTAAAATCCAAATTGCATTAATTTACCAGTGGATCTAGTAATTGGCTATTATGATAATTAATTTACAGCCAGAATATAACCAACTCATTAACTATAAAGAAGTAGGCCTAGACTATATCCATTTTACTTCATCAAGTTCATGCGAGTCACACATGTGGCTAGTGTATATAATATCAGAAAGAAGGAACCTACTACATTATAGGCCTAGGTCTCTACTGTACAAGTAGAATATAAATCGCGTTATTTTTGTAACACGCATGACCTCGACCCGGCAACCGATGACACGGCTCGTTTCTACTGCGCGGATTACACGCTTTGACCCGGCATGATCCACCTCAAGAGGTGGATCACGAAAGGCGAGCACATGACACGGCATGACACGGCAACCGATTACCCAGATCGTTTCTACTGGGCTTGTTACCCGGTATGACCCGGCACGGCACGGCATGGCACGGAATTTGGCCCTCAGTAGAAACACGCAGATAGAGTGTAGGTTGAGGACATAACCTTGAATGGAACCGTTTTGTCGCGCATGCAATTCCGGCATCAGGGGCTAGGGAAAAAGCCATTGCACGCCGGTCCAAAGTCATTTTGGAAATGGAAAGCTTCCCCACGAACATTGTAAAAACGCTATCGTTAGCAAAGCGGTGGATCTAGACCAGGCCGGGATGACTACAGAAGGAACACCTGTAACGCCAAATCTGTAAATACGGTCACGAATCGGCCATAGCTTCGCGCTTGCTCCACAGAGTCTAAATTGGAAAAAGTTGGCAAATTTTGAAAATGAAAGCCCAATTAAAGCTATTTGGTGCACCATTTTTACACTATTATTGTTTTGAACAAAAAAGAGTGCGGTGTCCAAACCAGAAGCCAAAACGGCGATTGATTTTTTTTCTATATCCGTATCACGATCAACATTTATAGGCAAGGGTGGATCTAGGGGAGCTCGGGGTGGGCCATGTAGGCATGCTTTCTCATCTAAATGGATGACAAATGCTGATTAACGTGTACACAACCTGTCGCATTGTTTTACGCGCGAAAATTTAACACTATAATTAATATAGCATATCCATTTCAGTCCCACAGGGTTTAAAGTTTCATAGAAATTAGAAAATTTGCAATTCTCGTAATTTTGTCCAATTCTCATCGCTTTGAAGGAATTATCTGTGACGTTTCGAGACCTGACCATAAATGAACTTTCAAAAGCACAGAACACGTTTATGAAAAAATTAAGAGTTTATTATAGTATTAATAATAATTACCTTAATATGTTCGACGGAGGCTCTCGGGTCTTCAATAATAGTCTCTGACGTCACAAGGGTGAAATTTGCAGCTTTTAGTAAAGATGAGAAATATTCAATTGACTGTAAGGACGATCAAAAAATAAATATATAATAAAATGTGATTCAGTCTTACTTAAGGTTATAGTGATATATTGCAAACAAGGACATATTAAATTAATATCCTGGTTATTTTTCTAATGAGACAAATTTTAAATCTAATAACAAAATGCTACTTACTAGAATGTACACATCTTGGTTTTGATGAATTGTAGCAATTCGTTGCCAGCCGTATTCTTGCATCAAGCCAATTATAGGTGCACCTAACGCACTAAACACTGTAATGGTTCTGTAAAAGTAGGGATACCGTTGTCTGTTGGAAAGGCCCGGAGACGAGGCACTAGGGGAAACCTGGCAAATGAAATAGGATGGTTTGAATATCGGTTTATGAAGAAAATCCTATCCAGGTGCTTTGCCGTCAGTTAGCTTTTTTATGGCGCTGCTGGTAATCTCCTCCTTCAGTATATCTGGCTCCTCTTCTGTGTTTGGCATTTGCGGGATGCTGTTTGCTATCTCTTTTGGTTGTTGTAATGTTGTTCATAGTTTTCTTTCCATCGGTTTTTCACATCCTGGAGTTCAGTTAGTATCTTTCCTTCTTTGTTCTTTACATTCTGCATTTTAGGTACAGTTGGTAAGTTTTTCAAATCTCTCGGGCCACTAGACTAACTCCATCAGTTGTCTACACTGCATGAGCTACGCTTCGTAGGCAGTTGGCGAATGAGGGCAGCAGTCTAGTCTATTATATACCCGTATAAGTTTGTTTTAGACAACACCCCGACTTGATCACTCTTGTTTTTCATTGGCACACACGACTGACCGAATGAATATACACAAATTGGCCTAAATACACTAATGTAAGAATCGTATTACTACATCTACCTACCTACCATATGTTTGATTTTTTTGTAACTTTTTGAAAATACACAGTTGATAACTAAACCCTTTTAGTATCTTGAGTGTGGGCTTGAGTGATGATTTACCGTTATCAGATTCCAATGGTGTGCAATTTCTGCAACATTTTCTGCAGTAGAGGAGCATGCTGGTCCAATAAGCAATAACTTATGAGGCTTGTTGAAGAGATGATCAATAAATGCTTGGCCACCTAGAGCAGAATTACACTGTAACGTACAATAAATTTAAAGAAAATGTTATCTAATGTGTCGCTAAGTATAGGTTGCACGACTACAGCGTTTTAGTAGTCAATAGTAGACTAGTCGGCACTAAATAATCGCAACTAATCGATAACTAATGACGAATAATTGGAGGTCAAAATTTGAGTACAAATTTTACACAATGTAAAATTTTGGGCATGAGTATTTTGGGCATGAGTCCAAAATGCATTATTCAACACGTGTAAGGTTTGTTCAACATGTTAAAGAATGACAAACGCACGTAATTGAAACGGACATTAAAAAACTTGGTTTTACTTTTTCTGATACTTTTAAATATTTATTCAATACTCACAGTGAATGCGAGTACGCAATCTTTTCAAGTATGAAATCTGATAGTCTTGTCAATATTGTAATCAAGCTTCCATTTCCAATTAACATAATGGATGTCTAATGATAAGTTAGTGTAAAATTAGCCAAACTATATAGCTCGTATTATAGTTGTCTTATTTATGTATCTTGAGGAAACAATACGTCAATGTTACCAAGCCATAGAAAATTTCGACTATCGCTAAAAGTCGCGGCTACGACTATACTTGGCGACTCAGTCGTGCAACCATATCGATATGAAGAATTATTGTTCATAATTCTAAATTTGATTTCTGTTACATTTTATACAGATTAAAAAGCTTAGTAATCTGTAAATTCTAGGAAATTGGAATGAGGTTATTTTATTATCATAAAATTCAATACGCCATTTTATTTGGTTATTTTCACTGAAATATTCTCATGATTATGGAAGTTGAGTAATTATACATATTGTGAGCTCTTTTCTGCTGCTATTAAGACACATTCAAGTTTTCTTGATGGTTTACTGATTTCTTTCAGTATTTGAATTAGAATAGCTCTTAAGGGGGTACTACACCCTGCCCAATGTTGTGCCTACTTTTGCATTTTCTCAAAATTATAGAGCATTGATGACAAGTAAGATATGTATATTATAAGGGCAGGCACTACTACTGTACTGGAAATTTTATTTCAGCACAGACAACAGTTGTGGACTGACAGTCAAAAATGAGGGAAACCAATATTTGATCAATAAATCAATAACTACTTGCCTTGAGTTGCTGAATTTTCAGTACAGTACCGTAGTTGTAGTCCTTGCCACTATAATATACATATCTTAATTGTCACCAATGCGCTTTAATTTTTGAGAAAAATGCAAAAATAGGCACGAAATTCGCCAGGGGTGTAGAGCCCTTAATGCGACTGTGCACTATAATTACGTTTGTTTCTTTCGAGGATTTGAGCTGTGTACTTTGAAATGTAATTTGTTCAGACAAGCAAAGAAAATCCAGATTTGTAAACCTGTATTTTTTTGATATATTTTATATTTACTATTTCACTCTTTGTTGAATCAACAGGCCATATACGCAACAACGCGTCGCGTTGCGTAGTGCGAAATTTGGTAACGCGTAGATACGCTATGCCTACGAGACCCTTATTTGCATACGCGGCGCAACTTAGGGAAGCACTGATCTCAAAAGAACCTCGTGGTCGAATGGCTCCGCTTTAGTTGATAAAATTGTGGTTTTTCCAAGTTCTTTCGTCCGATTTAAATATCAAGTTATGAATGGATTTCGGTGTAACTTCTCAAGGGGCTGTAGACTTACCCCATGTTCACGTAATGTGAGTTGTCGCATTCTCATGTAAGCTACGTGCAAAGTGCAAAATGTGACTACTTTCAACTTCAACGGTCATTATTGTAATGGTCATCCGCTCTGGGTCATCCGTAAAAGGACGATTTAGGTACATGATAGCTCAAATAAATACATCATCTTTCTATTGTTGCTGTTGTTGTTGGGGTTTTTTGGGGGTGTTTGTTTTGTTTTTGTTTTGTTTTTGTTCTATTTTTGATGTTACGCATCATTTTGTGCAGATTGGCGCGTCACTGCTCGTGTGAATTTTAAAAAGTTGTTGCCTTATAAATCTCCAAAAATAAGGCCTATATCAAACAAAATATATAATGTAAAAAAACCAGTTCCTGCAATGGAGTTTCAAGATTAGGAAAAACAACCCAACAATTTTTGGAAGGAGTATTTCTTGTTATGATGTACCAAAAAAATCACTTTGTTGTTGTTTCAAGAAAAATATGTATTCATAGTTAGATTTTTTGATGTCTTGCCTTTTAAAAAATGTATTCTTTTATACCGTATGTCTTGCGTGAATAATAAAGAAGTTGTGACACTTTACTATATGCATGTCTGAGAGTGCACAGCTGCCTTAAAGGGCAGGTCTATTGCAAAACAAGTTTATCTCTATTCGAAGAGAATAATTATTACATTACAAGTTGACACTCGTTGCAATTTTTTATGCGTATTTCTCCTGAAAAAAGAGAAATTGTGTGGGTAAAGTTCGGGCTCGTACGTGTTCTTCCCCCGTTTGAAGGGACATTAATTTTCAAGGCAGTGGGCCGATGACGTAAGTAAATGAAGCGGACACTATATCATGCTCTCAATTACTTATGTGACAGAATCACAATCACTTTGACAAGTTTGAAATTAGCAACAATGAGTTGTACTATTATTTACCATAACAATGCTGCATAACAATATGCAGACTATTGTTCTCATTTGGGAAACAAAGTCTCACACAGTATTGTTACTATGGGTTTGCTTTGTAATATTTCATCCAACTGAAACTATCATAAATATAGCATTGCAATATCGCACAGGGATATCAGATACATGAGTTTGTGGACTTAACACGGTTTATATGCTAGTCTCAGATTGATCACGCTGAAGTTCTAAGCTCAAATTATTTTTTTATATTTAGCCCAAATATTTATCATGATATTGATATGCATATCAATTGTATATCACAATTTACTAATATATAAAAAAAGAAGCGACTGAATTATCCATATGTTTAAAAACCATTAAATTTGTAATACTTAATTTAGAGGGGTTTTTTTTCTGTGAACTACAACAGTATATGTTCTGTGCATTGAGAATGTTTATAGTCCCTTCTCGCAAAGCAGGCACAATCATTTCATGGCGTCAACCTTTTTCTAGGTCAAATCTGTCTTGTTGGAAGGAACTCATCGCTTAAGTTGTTTTTTTTTCTCAAAAAAGAGTCCTTTTCATTGTCCTCATAATATTAGCTTCCCAATGATATGATGTTGTCCGAGCAATATATATGACCTTTAATAAAACATCTTAATAAAAAAAGCTTTTTTAAATGATTTTCTAAAATTATCCAATTACCAAGATAACATGTGTATTTATCTGAAAGTCCGGCTTTTAATGGGTTTTAATGCATTGAAAACTGACGAGACATTAGCAAGAGATCAAAATACGTTTCCGCGAAACTCCGATTGTATCTCTCGGTGGCCTTAGTCCATATAAAATTGAAGTTTAAGGTTCAAAGTATTAAACTGTATCTTTATTAGTTAAAAAAGAATACCTATTATAGGATATAGCTAGCTCTAAACCTTTACGCCACTATGTGTTACGAACGACGTGGTAAACAAATTTCTTAATGGTTTACTAATTTATTTGAGTTCTTTCTATATTGAAAATGCCTTATCTTTATAATACGGAAAGCTTTTAAGCTTTTAAGATAATTAAAATGATCCAATTACCAAGATTTATTTGAAAATCTGGCTTTTATGATGGGTTGCAATGCATTGAATAAAGAAAAAGACATTAAAAAGAGATAACTCAAATGTACTCATAATGTGGTAACAAAACTCATAGGCTGAGAATTTGATGTCAACTTTATGACATTTGAATAAGGGTTTGGGAACTTTGGAAATTGGAAATTACATCTGATTTCCTCGTAGTGTTGAGGAAAAACAATGTATCGAATTGGAGCTTTTAAACTATATTACCGCTCCATTCAACATGTTCAAGGTGAAGACACTACAATCTAATGTGCCATTCACAGAATCGTGACCACAACAATGAAAAACTAATTTCGAATGTAAAGTAAAAATAGACCCACATTGAGAAGACAAGGAGCAAAGTTTGTTCACGAAACAACATTTTGAACAAGCTCACTGGATCCAGATGGGGAGCTCGACCAGACACTCTCAGATCAACGGCCTTGGCCTTATGCTACTCTAGTACTGAATATGCCTGCCCAGTGTGGGGAAGATCAACTCATGCCAAGAAGGTGGACCCAGCACTCAACCCATGTTGTCGACTTATCACTGGATGCCTCCGATCAACACCAACGGAGAGTCTCTACACCTTAGCTGCTATAGCCCCTCCAGATGTACGTCGACAAGTGACCAGCATGCAAGAGCGTGAGCGTCAGACCACTGATATGAAGCACCCCATGTTCAACCAGACTGCTGCACCCAAACGCCTTACATCCAGGGGAAGCTTCCTAAGCAAAGTTCATCATCTTGGGACAGTCTCCAAGGAAGCGGAAAGACTCACCCTGTGGAAAGAGAGATCTCCCAATTCACCAGCTATGGGACTGCAACCCAGTGAGCAGCTACCACCTGGAGCTTATTCCACATGGCCTGAGTGGCGGTGTCTCAACAGACTAAGATCAGGGATCGGAAGGTGCAAGGTCGCTTTGCAGAGATGGGGCTACCTACCAGAAGGACAAAACACTACCTGTGAGTGTGGAACGGGTCCACAGACTATGGAACACCTGTTGGTCTGTCCACAGATGGGGCAACACTGCACACATGAGGACCTAGCTGAATTCAACGATTCTGCTCGTCACTGCGTCAGCTATTGGCTTGGGCGCATTTCACCCTGCGCTTGGACACGCTAAGAAGAAGATAAGCGCATGAGGCGTCTATTGTCATAGATAGATATTTTGACTCCGTGGAACGGATTGAAAGTTAGGTAGTTTCGCAAAATTCTTTTATTTCAAAAACGGAGCGCTCAATTATACCAGAATTTCCAGAAGGTGTATGGTTGTATGCGGATAGTGATACGTTATTGTCATTCGCACATGACGATGTTTAGCACGTTTTTCACCAAAGAAGGAACCAATTAGCTCTAAAAGCTTTATCTGTAAGGTAACAATTGCAAAATGTTATTAATTTTTATAGCTACACGAGATGAGCCGTAGGATGTGCTCTGAACTGGACTTAATTTCAGATAATACAGGTAAAATTTAGCCAAATTATTTGTACTTGGTTTCCATTGAAGAAAGAATCAAACTCTAGCTTTTATCTGTATAGTGTAACAGTATTAAATTTTATATTTAATTTCGTAGCTACCTGCGTCATAAGATGTTCTCTAAATCGGGTTTAGTTTCTGATAATATATTGTACTTGCTTTTCACTAAAGGACTTCCTTGACCTACCTTGACCTAAGCCGTCCACACCATTTTGGGAATGTGTGATGGCTTCTGTTTCAGGATGGCTTGCCAGATCCTCCGATCACGTGATAGACTGGTAGCTTCAGCCAGGGAGCTCAGGTTTCTAGTAGCACAGTCTGCCTTTACACAATCTGTCCATTTCTTGGCTGGTCTTCCACGTGGTCTGTCACCATGGATATTGGAGGATGGTTGCATCCGATTGACATGGCCAAAGTATTTCAGTCGTTTTGTGGTCACTCTGTCAATTATCGTCTCCTTCAGACCTAGGCTTTCTCTGATGACGGTGTTCCTGATTTTGTCTAGTCTGGTGACACCCATGATTTTCCTGAGGCAGATCATCTCAAAAGTCAGCAGCCTATTTTCGTCTATCTTTTTCAGTGTCCATGTTTCTGAGCCATACATAAGGATGGACAGGACAAGTACTTTGTAGAGTTCGATTTTTGTTGAGCAAGTGATGTCTTTAGCATGCCAGATTTTGTTGAGACTTTGAATCGCCCCAAGCGCCTTTCCAATTCTGTGCCTGATATCTTCTGAGCATGTTCCCCTCTGAGTAATGGCACCTCCAAGGTATATGAACTTGTCTACCTGAAGAAGTTTCACCCCATTGATGTTGATGTTTAGCTCCTGTGGTTGCTTGCTGATAACTTGTACCTCTGTCTTGGCGATGTTAATCTTCAAGCCGAAATTTGAGCTGTTTAGGTTCACTTTGTTGGTCAGTGTTTGCAGATCTCTTTCATTTTCGGCTATCAGCACAATATCATCTGCAAAGCGAAGATTATTTATCAGGTGACCTTGTATGTTGACGCCAATTGTAGTGTCATTAGTTGCGTATAGCATTACGATTTCCAGGAGGATGTTGAAGAGTTGTGGGGACAGTACGCAGCCCTGACGTACTCCCACCGTTGTTCTAAACCACTCTGTCAGTTCGCCGTTCACTCTGACTGCACTTGTAGACTGATTATACAGTGCTTGAAGAAGTTGTATGTGCTTGCTTGAGTATCCAAAGAACTGCATCGCTTTCCAAAGACCTTCCTGCCACACTGTATCGAATGCCTTTTCAAAGTCGATGTAACAACAGAATAGGCTTTTCTTCTTCTCAAGGTGTTTCTCTGCTATCTGTCTGAGGGTGAACAGTTGATCTGTTGTTGAACTTCCCGGTCTGAAGCCTGCCTGGGACTCTGACAGAATTTCTTCTGTCCTCTTTATGATTCTACGTTGGAGAGTTAGAGCAAATACCTTTCCTGCATGGCTCAGTAGACTTATGCCTCTGTAGTTGCCACAGTCAAGTTTGTCTTTCTTCTTAAAGATGGGATTAATAATTGCTCTACCCCAGTCAGCTGGGAAGACTTCCTCCTTCCAAATTTGATTACAGAGTCTATAGAGAATATCTATGCCAGTTTCTCCAGATGCTTTCAGTTCTTCCGCTGTTATACTATCATAACCCGGTGCCTTTCCATCTGTCAACTTCTTAACAGCACTAGTCACTTCATCTCTTAGGATGTCTGGTTCATTTTCCAGCTTAGGCATCTGGGGTATTTGAATTGCATCCACATTGACATAGTTTTTTTTTATTATACAGCTCCTCGTAATTTTCTTTCCATCTATCTTTCACGTCAGATAAATCAGTCAGGACTTGTCCATCTTTGCTCCTCACTGTTTGCATTTTGATACTCGATTTCCTTGTGATCTTCTTAATAGTTGCATAAACCTCCTTGGATTTTGCCGCTTGGTGTGCGTTATCCACCTTTTTACATAGATCTTTGATCCACTTATCTTTGCATCCTTTAGTCTTCCTTTTAATTTCTCTGTTGAGGAAATTATACCGAGCTCTCTTGGTGGAATCTGTCATTTTTTCTATCTTAACCTGCTTTCGCTCGTCGCTTAATTGGAGAACCTCCTCACTAATCCATGGGTCTTGATGCTGGGTCTTTCTGTTGCCAAGAACCTTCTTAGATAAAGGACTTCATTTTAGATAATATAAAGCAACATTTATAGGTTCCATGAATTTTTACAGGTATTGTGTGGAAATTTCTCAAAATAATTTTAATAATTCTAGCCTCCTAAACATTGGGTACTGTATCGTGGCTCCGAAGTTTAAATAAATATGGCAAATGTTATGAAAAGATAAAACTTTAAACAGCAACAATTGATTTCAAGAGATCATAATGATATACTATAATTTAATGATTATCTTATGGTGCCAATATTTGTTTGGTCATAATTATTTACTGGGTGCACACTTTGGGGGCAGTGTGACGGTTTAAATTACTGGGTGGGCAAAATAATTTACTAGGTGTGCATTTGCCCATCCAGTTTACCTGTTATTTGTCACCCTGCTCCCCATTTCAAAAACCTGGATCCCCTTTTCTATTAACTGTCTCCTTTCCCATTTTCTCCGTTTTTCTCTTCTTCTTCTTTAATTTTTTCTATATACATCGATCCCAATGAAATTAGGTTTCAATGAAATGAGGTTTGTAAGGAAAGGGATGCTGTAGTGTTGATGAAGTGTTAAGTGCCCTCAAAGTGCGCGAAAAATTAACATTTTGCCTGGCAGTAACCATTGGTAATCGTAAGAAAGGCCAAGTATCTCAACTACATATTTTAAGCACAGATTTTTAATTGTCACTGCACGGATTTTAATCTCACTGCACGAACGTGCCAAGAGACACGCTAAAACAGCCCCTGCGTGTGTGTGTATTTTTGTAGTTTAATTCTTGTAGCGGAAGTCCATGTACTGTTCTTGTTTTGTAAGGCGCTGTGTTCGGTAGTGCGCTATAGCAAATTCAAATATTAAGAACCAACATGCTTAAGTACATAGTCAGACGGAGAGCGGAACAAGAGGAATTTAAGACAGAAACTTAACGTGGAGACTTTACTAAGCAGGCACGCAATAGTAAAATACAGTTACAGACACAAATAGGCAAGCAATATGAAAGGTAAAAAACAAATATCAGATATATCAAAGCAAAAATAGATAAAAATTTCATTACATGAGGCAAGAAATAAAACAAAATTATGGCTGACCAGCATCCACTCCCTCAGCAACACATAAAAGACCATGAAAAACAATATTGACCTTGACCTAAACAAACAACAGAATACATGATACCAAAGTATTTTGATACTTTGATGATACTCATTTAAACACATATTTCAAATTAAATATTCGTAAAATAACCATTGGATACGATAAGTAATAATAACGAAACAAAAGCATAGATCGTGATCAAATGAATCAAACAAAAATACAATAATAATAGATACATAGTGCAAAATAGATCAAAATACCATTATGAGGAACACACACAGGTTAAAATATGGCACCCTTGATAAGTAGAAGTCACCGATACATTATGAGTAACATAATGATACAAACAAAGGTATAAGTTTTTATTGATAAAACAATTCAATCTTAAATAGAATAATTTTGTGTATTCCGTACACTGGTGTACGGAACACACAAAGGTGAACATGTGGAGCCCTGGAGGAGCAGAGGTCGCCAGTACATGCATCCTCAGCCTAGATTCTCAGCATCTGGCTTTTAAAAACATGAATCTTACTTGTGTATCGTTCCAGACCATCTTCAATTCATATTCTGATAAGACATCCGTCCTCTGATTGATATGATCTAACGCCATCTCCACGGCGGGCAAAATTCCACTTCCATCCCAAATTCCACTCAAACTGAAAAATCCACCAAGATAGAGCGGAATTTTGTTCTGGTTGCTCTGTTGGATTGACGGAGCTGTAATAATGCTACTGTTGATTTCATTGGTTGAACTAGTTGGCAACACAGAGGTGTGTTGTGAAACTATATTGTGGCATAAACTTGCAACCAAAACTAAACCAATTATCGCCATCATCCACCGTGAGTATAATGTGACATATGAGCAGAGACTTGGTTAGTATGCGACATGTTTGTTGAACACAACTCATTGTGCCTGACATGCCTAACCAATCAGATGGAACCTCACTTACCGTGCGTGACATGCCTAGTTAATCAGATGGACCTCACTAACCGTGGGTGACATGCCGAGCCAAACAGAGGGAACCTCCATAAAGCATGATTTGAGACGCATTTAAACTTTTTAATTCGATAAATTATTGAAGACTCAAAACTAATCTGTATAAAATATAAAGTAAAAGCAATAAGCAAATTATGATAACATTTATAGCCATTAAACTTTTTAACTAGACCTTTATTTTAGTTTATTTTACTTTAGTTTATGTCTGAATTAGCCTTAACTTACATTAAGTGGGATTATACATGTATCTTCTTTTGATCATATATAAATACTATGCAATACTTAGTATTCAGGGGTGTCCAATTCCCAAGTCAGTATTACTTAATCTGGTCCATTTTCTTAAGGATGCACACAGGATCACTGAAGTGTTACATGGCCAAAATTGAGTTTTCATCATTAATGTCATCTTCAAACCGTATTTTATCTTGTCATTAATAGATTTTAAAGAAATCTTAACATTTGAACCATAAGAAAAGCTATTTTAAAGACCCTTTTCATTAAAAATTCGTCAAAATGCAAAAGCAAATAAATCATTGTTTTCCCGCAATATATCGCGTTCTCGAAACGCGTACTGCGGCGTACAGCTAGCAAAGACACGCACACATGATAAACTGGATGGGCGAGGTGATTGCTGATTGAGGCGCTGGAGTCGCCAATCGCGATAACTACCGTATTTTATCGTATTGATCTCTTCCAAGGTAGGTAAAGCTTGCACCATTGCATTGCGAAACTGCGGGCCGACAGACCACACCGTCCCCATCCTAGAATCAGTAGGCCTACTCGATAAATTTCGCCAAAAAAGTGCTGATATAGTGGTATAAATTATATGTTTTTTATATGAACATAATTTAGTGAATTTTTTGTTTGTTTTTATTTTGTTTTTCAAGTTTCATTCTGAACTTGAAAAGATGAAATTTATCTGTAAGAAGTATAGTTACCCGTAAGAAGCCCTGTAATGATGACGCAATCTGGCAGATACGATAGAAAACGTAGGCCCTAAATATTTTGCTAGTAGGCTAGACTTAGCCCGTACATCATTAGGCTTATTGTTTTATGTTTAACAATGTGTCTTATTTCATTCATTCATTCATTCATTCATTCATTCATTTCATTGTTATTATTTGATTTACCAAGTTGGTGTAGTTGGACAAGAATATAGGCCTATTATATTAGCTTATAATTATGCAGTCCCAGCCTTGGTTCGGGGGCCTCTGCGGTCGTTCAGTCTCGACTCTCGTCTTAATTTTGAAGACCATAAAAATAGGCAAGCAGTTACTACCGGTAGGCCTATATTAGATACATATATAGATAAGGCCCTGAATAATATTGTTTCAAAGTGTTATTAAAACACGGATTTAAGATTCGTTTTCAAACGTTCTCTCTCCTGATTGATTATGATTGCGATAAAAGCTTTTGGTTTTACAACACTTTTTGCGAATGTTTTGGCCGAATGCCTTTTTATTTGCAATGTTTGCCTGGTTTTCAACTTTCACGTTTATAATGTTTTCTGCATACTTTAAAAGGTAAACTGCTTTAAAGCATTTTTCGTGAATGTTTTCATGCAGTGTTTTAAAACGCTCTTTACAGCATGATGCCTATACGGTAGGCCTACTGCATAAACCACAATCTAATTTAAAGCCACACGTGTTTTTCAGTTTTCTTGTGACCTCTCCGTGTTTTGCCCGTTTAACATAATATATAGGCCTACTTTTTGTCCGTTTTACAAGAAGTTTATTCAAGACATATTACAACTTTTACCCCAATTTTTACACGTTTATTTGATTGAAAACAACAACAGACACACTTTTTTTAATATTTTTGTTGTTGTATTTTATTCACTTTTTATGCGGTACAAAATATTTTACAACTTTATTGTAGCTTTAGGCCTATAATAGGCCTATGACCTTTGTACGTGTTTGATATTCCGTAAAAAGTTAAAAATAAAATATGATAACTACAAACAATTACAATAACAAAAACGGAATATTGAGTAATGCGACACATCAGAATCTTTTCAAATTTTACTTGGGATTCCTGTGGTGTAGGCCTAGCTATAACGGGCGTTAAAATCTCATTGGCGCGGACGGGCCGTGGTGGTGCCTCTCAAGCACTAACTAAAAAGAAAAAGCAACGAGTAGTAACAACATCATGTTTGCGGTTCAGAAAAGGACAATGAACATAAAATGCAATATTTGTCAACACCAAAAAAAAAAAAGGAAAGAAAATAACCAAAAACGATAAATTAAAAACATTGCATTTTTAAAGCAAAATTAAGAAAATTAGGACAAAACAGAAATCACAATTATAATATGTCTCAATTTATTCTTCATTTCATAAAACTTCCTGATTATCTGCTAAAATAATTGCTTGTCAGTTATTCTATGCTACTTTTAATGTTCTGATGTCCGCAAATTTTAATACAGAGCATGATCTTTTTTTGTACGGAACAGGACAAAATTGTGCTTAAATAATCATGGTTTCGTTCGCGGCAACACTACCATGCACTGTGCAACTTATTCGCGTAACCTGTCTGTCTGTCCGCGCGCCCTGTCGCTCCTCAAACGCTGACGCGACGCCGCGCGCGCCGCGGCCTTGCCGGAAGCTCTGCTGCACCATGGAAACAAGACTGCAGTAAATAAAATGATTACACCATGTGGATAAATATCTGCCGAATGTGCACGGATAATTTAGTAAAATTGTATATTTTACCTTCTAAATCACCAAAAAAATGCCAATCTGCTGCAGTTGGACGCCCCTTCTCATTTTCTAACTTGACCAAACGTCACAAGTCACCGGAATATATATTTATGGAATAATCTTCAAAAATGGACCTAAAATCCGCTGTATTTTTCTAAATCGCGATTTTCGGCAAGTTCACTTTTGACCACTTTTAACCATTTTTGGTCCGCCATAGCGTCTAAATGAAGCATCACTGAGGTAAGTTTTTAAGTCAAACGTTTAGATATGGCCAAAATCTAGATAGTGTTTTTTCATTTTTTTAAATTAGGGCCTAGAACTTTTTTATCACCAATGATTCAAAAATTTGAACACGGGTCACACGTTTTTACTGATTTTTTGCCTATATTTTAAAAACTAAGCAAAATTTCGAAAAATAAAAAACACTTTCTAGATTTATTTGTCTAAATTAATAAAATTCACGTTTTACAGTTTTTGATTTTCAAATAATTTTTTTATGGCGGACCAAAAATATTTGGTCAAAAAAGCCGTTTTTTGGGATTTTCTCGAAAATTGTACTTTTTGACCCAAAACTGACATTTTAAATGGATTTATGAGCTCATTTCCGTTCAAAAAATGTATACTTTTATATACTTTACATGAATAGTTTTCGAGTTATGAGGTGAATAATAATGGATAATTAGTGATCCTGTGTGCCTCCTTAACAAGGGTGCAGAAAAATTACAGTGTGCGTAGAACATGGGGGAATTGGCGGCCGCTAGTCCGAATTTGCAAAAAAAGGTTCGCTAGTCCAAAAATGGTTCTCTAGTCCGAAGGTCCACTTGGTCAGAAGGTTCGCTAGTCAGAAGGTTTGCTAGTCAGATATTGCCAAATTTAGTTTGAGGTCCGCAAGTCCGAATTTGAAATAAGGCCGGCCAGTCCGAATTTAATAACAATATGATTTTGCCCAAAGCCCAAATTTCGCTTCCTTGTCGAGATTTTAGACAAATTCACTATATTGTGAACACCATATGTAAACTTATGGGAAAACTATTTTTCTATAAAAACATGCTTGACACCAGCTCCCAACACCCACAATTAATATTTAGCCCGTACGGTTATACAGAGATCCCTTTCAGACAAGTCTTGGTGCTGTATATGTAACACAATAAGATGGATATCAAAATTCATTTTCTAGGTTGGTGTCACAATTCGATGCCATGGCCCATTTAGGTTTTAGCGTCTTCACCTTCAATGATGCGATAATATAGTTTAAAAGCTTCCATTTAATATCGTGTCTGTCTGTTTGTTTGTCTGTTTGTTTGTTTGTTTGTTTGTTTTTTGTACGCTCGTAAATGAGTTTTAGAGCTTTTACACTCAGAACGGTGGTCACCAGCTTCTTTTGTTATGCATAGCCGCGCTAAAAGTCGATTGATACATGTTGAAATCAGCACAATTCAGAGATACACCTTTTTGCTATGAAATAAATTTTCTCGGTCAAATATAAAGCAATATTTTTTCCTTCAGTAATGTCAGTTAAAAACATTGTGCTTGGATTTACATTTTTTTTAAATCCTGGTGTTATAAAATTAGGCATGAAATTGTGTCTTTTACTTTTAGTGTAAGATTTTAGATTTTTATAGGCCTTAACTTCGCCCGCGAGCCCTTTTCGGAATTCATGTTTTAGCGTTTCAAACAAATATAATTCGCTAAAGAAAGATATTTCCGACATCTATAAAGCACATCGTATGGGTCTCTATATTTTATTTTTGTCAGAATATCCGTTTTGATTTCACCTTTTTTAACTTGCGACTGCCAAAATGTCCAACCAGTACTTCATTTCTAATATAACCAGTATAAACAATCGATATTTCTAATGTGGCTTGTTAAATCATCCATATATGGGTATATTCGCGAGTTGAATTTGACATAATTGGTAGTCGGAATTGAAAAATGGTGCAATCAAAACCAAACCAAAATTCTGACAAAACTATGACATATAGCCCTATGTGATGTGTTTAGAAAGTTGGGGAATATCTTTCATTAGCGAATTATGTTACTTTGAAAAGCAAAAACGTTGGCCCCAGAAAAAGTTCGCGGGGCACAATGAAGCCCGTGAAAATCGAAAATCTTACACTAGAAGCCTAATATTCACACCTAAGTTTAACACCAGGGTTTGAAAAAAATATACAGTACCAAGCATTATAGTTTTCTTCTGACATTTACCGAAGAAATGAAATTATTGCTTCTCATTTGACCGAGAAAATTAATTATGAAGTTTCATAAAATTTGCTTATTTCAACACCGAATTCGATTATTGACTGAGTGGCGTCTTCTTTAACAATAGGCATCGACTGACCACCGTTCTGCCTGTTCTACTACAAATACGAAACGTCTCTTTTTGGGGCGCCCTCTACGGAGGCGGCCCACAATATAGGCATGAGTTTGTGAGAAGCTTCTAATTTCACTCTTACTAGATTTACTCCGCAATTGTTTTGCTAAAATTATGCCCTTGCTCAGAAATAAAACCACAATATGCTTGGATTTTATTTTATTATTGTTTTCTGTTATGCACAGGATAAAATGGTGTGCGTATATTCTTTGTTTAAAAGACAAAATTAATGGATTTGTAAAAACACCAAATAAATCGAGACCTTTGACCTTTGTAACCACTTTGACCTTTGTAGCCAGTTTACCGCCTCTTAGAACCCGATAGACGGTGATCAACTCTATGGACTACAATAGCCTAATCTGAATGGCATAGTCCAATATCCTCAAATAAACAATCATATGCAAAATTTGACCTAACTTGCAGATTATGAGTTTTTGTACCCAAAGTTTCAAAGTCAGGCATCTTATCAAGATCAAGATAGTGATAGTGACATAAAAATTAACATGCTTATCTTACCAAGGTCTTATCTATCTGCATGGGGTAATTGGAAATTATGGTGTAGCTTATTTGTTTTAAGGATCAAATTACTATACAAGCTGTATCAAAAAGTTTGGTACCCAGCAGTTTTGATAGTAATTGAAAAGCCTGGTTCTTCCAAATGCAATATCGGGTCCCCCTTAAAATGATAAAATGATCAGACCATAAATCTTTTGTGACTGTTTATGACATTAATCAACAAATTATGCGGATCCTAGATGTGTCGAGAATGTTATGTTTACGAACAAAACGTTACGTTTGTATTTTCAACATTGTTAATCATTGCTACGTGTATGTTAACAAATGAAAGTTCTGTAATTATTTTAATTCTTCAATGCTAAGTTAGTATTAAAGTATTCTTTTGGATATCATCAAATTGTAAATCTCTAGTCAGATTTTCAGTGTGTTAACAACTATGTATCAAAGATGTTACGTTCATGTACAAAACATTAACGTTCTTATCTTGTAAACATTGTATACCCATATAGCTACTTTTATGAAGAATGAATGTTCTGTAATTGTCTTTTATCCTTCATCTCTATTAGATTTTCAGTGTATTAGCAAGTAGATAATGTATATGTATCACAGACGTTATGATGTATATGTATCACAGACGTTATACATTCATAAAAACTTTTCTTTTGGTCAACATAGGGGTAGATCCTCTTCTATACTATCCATCATATACCCCCCTGCATAACGAAATTCAACAATATTCAATATCCAAAGCAATATCATCACTACAATATGCCCCAAAATTGAACTCCCCACCCCACATAATCGCAAATTGACACGACAGCTTCATTCCAATTCAATTTATTTCATCCAAAACGGTCCTGTGATACACCTTCCCCAATCAAACACATTTCTCTTGCATTTGATCATCTTCTACTCTTCCCTAGAAAAAATCATTATGATACCAAATCCCCGGGACCAAATCTAAACACCATGCCATTCACCATATCACGTCCAAGCTCACATAATTTGGGCGCCCCATTCCTTTTTTAAAGGAATTTTTATTTAATGTATATCGTTTGAATCAATATCATCAAGATTTTTCCCGGGAGGTTTTCACTCCATTTAACATAGATTAAATATTGCAATATATAATCTAAAAGGTTGTAAGTTATGGTTAGATCGATAAGGTGTTTGGCATGTGGTGACTTGGAAGTCAAAATGGTCGATTCTTCGTCAGGTTGTTATCAATAATCATAACGGTTGATTCCGTAATTCTTTTAACAAGTTATATAAAGCCATTAAAATGCCATTAAAATGGCTTATAAATTGTAGATACTAACGAAAATGAAAAAGTTCAAGATAATCACGAGAAGAACTGACCCTGTTGTTGAGAAATCGCCCGTAATATAAATATAACGCTTTCTTGTCCGAAGTTAACTGTTTAAAAATATAGGACCAATATCTGTATACGAAATCGTGGATTGGAGTGTGAGCCCTAACTGTGTAGAACTCCGACTATAACATTCTTTTTAGATTTAATTTTAATAAACCAATATTCCTAATTTGAATTGGCATGGCAAATATCTTCATGAGTTATACTTTAACTTTTAGAATCTGTTAAACGGTTGAAAATAAACGACCAGTATTATGACCGGCAATCATACTCCAGTAAAATATCGTAAGATTATGGACATTTGTAACAGTGTTGTAATAATGACGAAATCAAATTCTGGCCAAAATTGTAAAAAAAAAGCCAATCCCTAATACCTATAATCGCGACATAATCAATATTCGATATGTTTTTTTTTAAATCATTAACAATACAAGGTGTAAAAGTTCATTTCATTTACAGTAAGCAAAAGAATTAAGGTACCAGTTATGTTTACCCCCTGTATAATATACAGTGTATATCGTAAACAAAGACAGATATGTCATAATTGGAACAAGCAGCCAATAGCTGCATCTTTTAGCTCGAATTTAAGACCTCATTCGTCGAAATTGTTCAAGAAATAAAGACACGACGATCGAAAAACGCAAGGTAGATGCAAATTTAAAAGTTGCAGTTTGCTCCATTGCACGCCCTACAGTAAGCCAAAAAATTAAGGTACCAGTTGTGTTCACCCCTGTATATCCTTCATAAAGATAATTATGTCAAAAAATACCTGTACTCTTTAGCTCTGATTTAAGACCTCATTTGTTAAAATTGGTTGAGAATTAAAGAAACTGTGATCTAAAATGTAAGGAAGAAACGAAACCAAAAGTTGTACTTTTGTGTACTAATCAATGAAAGCACGACGCTAGTAACGTACTACTGTCTGTTCAATTAGCTTAGATTCTTGAATTTTTAAGATATTTAACAAAATAAAAAATTGTGGCCAAAGTCATCAAAGAAAAGTGTTAGCACAACCTTAGACCTAACGTGATTTATACTTTTCAAATTCCAAAGTTCAATTTAAAACCCCATTTCTTTTCAATTTTGCCTCATTTTAGGCAGTTACTTGGGTCCACCAAAAGGGTGCGCGACCTTTTTACAAATCGAGTGGGACGGTCCATTCTTAATTTAGGACGTAGACCCTATCCAATTTAGCAAAACAATCTGTCCACCAATCTGTCCTGCCATTTCAATTGTTATACCGTTCCAGTTATTGGATAGGTTCTATAGATGATGATGGTCCACCAGTTTTTATTACACGAAATTATATAGAGGCCTTGCATGTGACGTATCATCCCGTAAATATGGCGGACTACTCAAATGCATTCAACAAAAGCATGATTGCAATCTACCGTGACAGTTCGTCTCGCTCATATAACCCTGCACTACGATCGAATAGGTTGATGACAACATTTGATTGAATGGACTGCACTCCGCCATAACTACGGTGAAGGACACCGGTTCAAATCCTTTGTTTGGAGCCAATCGATAAAAGAATGCAAGGCCTCTATTATGTGGCCCGATTACGTTTTATGCATAACATTATTCTGAGCAATTTGTTCTGAGAATAAATGTTTTCCTATTTATTTAGGATATACATGGGTGAACACAACTGGTACTTTAATTTTTGGATTACTTTACAGTCAGCTACCTGCACAACCGATTCTTTTGTTCTGCAAGGCTCACTCAGTCATTTAATGAGGCAATACAAACGATCGAAATTGGTGTTGAAATGAGCAAAATTTTGAGTTACACCTTTTCAGTGTAAAATTTTTTTCTCAGCCAAATGAAAAGCAATAATTTTCATTTTTTCAGTAAATGGCTGGAAAAACTATAATGCTTGATACTGATTTTTTTAATCCTGGTGTTAAACTTAGGCCTGAAATTCAGTCATTTAGTGTAAGATATTCGATTTTTATAGGCTTCAGCTCGGCCCGCGAGCTTTTTCTTGGATCAACCTTTTAGCTTTTCAAAGTAATATAGTTCGCTAATGAAGGATTTTCCCCAACTTTCTAAAGCACATCACCGTGAGCTATATATCATAGTTTTGTCAGAATTTCCGTTTTGATTTCACCATCTTTCACTGTCGGCTGAAAAATTTCTAAATCAACACGTGAAATCTAAAGGCTAGTACTAGCATTGTGGATCGATATCCCTGGGTTTAATAGGAATACCGGCATGGCTATAGTGTTGCCAGAACTTCAATATAGCAAAGAAATTCCCAGACCTATAGCGCTCCTACTGATCATGTTTAACCAGAACACCCAATTGGGGATTTAATCGCTGGTCGGGCAATTTGCTTTCAATGAAAAATTGACCTGGATAACAACAAAGGAAATATCGACTATTTCTGCTGGTTGCTCTCGAGATAAAAGTACTCACCATTGCCTACTTTTACTTAGTTTGACATTTTCGGAGCATCAATGGAAATAGAGTAAAACAAAAACGGAAATTCTGACAAAACTATAACATATAGACCCACACGATGTGCTTTACAGAGGTGGGAAATATCTTTCTTTAGCAAACTATGTTAGTTTGAGACGCTAAAACATGAATTCCGTAAAAAGCTCGCAGGCGAATTCAAGGCCTATAAAAATCAAAAATATCACACTAAAAGACACAATTTGATGCTTAATTTTAACACCAGGATTTTAAAAAATGTATATCCAAGCACCAAGTTTTTAACTGACATTACTGAAGAAAAAAAAAAATATTGCTTTATATTTGACCGAGAAAATTAATTTCATAGCAAAAAGGTGTATCTCTGAATTGTGCTGATTTTTACATGTATCGATCGACTTTTAGCGCGACTAAGCATTTCTAAAGAATTGGTTGTCCAGGCGGCATACTGTTTACTTCATAAAGCAGTGTCTTGTTGAAAGTTGACAAGTATAGAAGATTGAATGAAGACGATTTATTTATACAATGATTTGATTTAATTTACATTATTACCTCATACTTAATTTGTTCTATTCACTTCAATCATCTCGATCGTTAACCTTCAGAACATTTCACATGCATGCTCTTTGTCTCAATGCCTTCTCGGACCATATTGATATTGGATGGTAATTTAAAATCGTGAAACCGTAGAACGATCTGTTGGTTGGCATAGATATTGAATAAAATTGAATCCCATCACATCAATTCAAATGTGCACCCTTTTTTGAAATACTTTTTACCCGCGACTTAAAATATATGTAATATCTGTTGGAGACACCATTACGCACTTTGTCTCATCAAATTCGTTACGTATTATTGTCAAGGTCTTTTAAATTGTCCGTGTAGTACATGTGTATAAGTTCATTAAGATTCTGATGTAGTTTCAGGCAGTGTATTTTAAACAAAAGAGAGATTGAAAAAAAAAATCGTGTTTGGTAATTATTACGGCGTTTTATCCCATATCCGGCAAATTGTGGATCACTTTTCGTGTGTGATCCTTGCAATTCCAAAGTGGGCTTGATCGTGACTGACGTCACATCCAGACATGACCTTGCATGGGTTGTGTCTTGTGAAATATTCTATAGAGTGTTCTTATAATCGTTTTCAGTTTTCAGGATACATGACGTCCGTCGGCGCTGTCATTTTTCCGCTTTGCTAATTCCCGCCTCAGTGATTGGAGATTACAAGAAAATTCTACTGATTGGAGATTACAAGAAAATTCTATTGATTGGAGATTACATGAAATCTCTATTGATTGGTGCTTTGTATCTATTGATTGGAGATTACAAGAAAACTCTTTTGATTGGTGCTTTGAATCCCTTTTGGTTAAAAAGCGCTTGATAAATGTCCATAATCTGACTATTTTATTTGCCAGTTTTCCCCATATGCCTCGTCATTAGTCCTTGACAGACAAAGATATCCATACTTCTACCGAACTTGACTACTCATGGGCTTCATTAAGTACACCTAGGCCTATAATTTGTTTGATGCGAGAATTCGGCTGGAAACGAATTGGTATAATTCAAGAAATCCACGACTCCTTAATTCTAATATGTAGCATTTTGTTATTGAATTAATTTGTCTCATTAGAAAAATAAACGTGATAATTTAAATGACTCAATTAGCAAAGAATATTGAGATAGCAATGAATGACTTGTGATCATATGCCAATAACCACGATTACTAAGCGATGCATCATGCAAACAACGCACAGTGTCATCGCCCCGATATCTTCATGGCAGAAATTGCCATGGTAGATTGAATCCACAGCCACACATGGAGGGACATCCGACTAAGGCTACTGACAATAGCCTGGTAATTGACCTCTCTCTCTGTGTGTGAGCATGTACACGCCATGACGTAAGGCTGCTTTTAAACTGCTTCGGTGTGCAACGGGTTTGATCGTCGCCGGAACACCAGGTATTTGGCCACACCACTCTTCGCCATACATACATTCTCCCAGCCACATTTCCCTAACATAATATGAAATTAAAAAAATAGAATAGAAGGAAATTTAATTAGGCAGAGGCGGGGCTCGAACCCACGCTGCACTGCGCCGCTATCACGTATACCATATGACCAGCGCCTTAGACCGCTCGACCACGAAGGACTTGATAGTGTCATCGTGAAAATTTAAACATATAATATTAATAAATCGCAACTTCATTACAAAATCATATTTTGGAATCTTATCTGTAGTCGGGCAGCAAACTACCCAGTTTTTAAGGCCCGTGGCCTTTTGATGAAGACAATGTGCCACCTATCCTAGCATGTTGTTTGGGTCCCAAGTAACATATTTATACATGTTTACAAAAATCCAGATGCAGCAGAAGGCGGCCATCTTGTTTTTCAAAATGGTGCCCATTTTGGCAAAATATTTCCAATATTTGTCAAACTGCCCCTTCCCAATGTGATTTTATTGGCACAGTAGTGATTGTTTTAGGCTTGTTATAGTAGTTTTGGCATGCAGTAGCACCAATATTAATGATTTACAAATTCAAAATGGCCACCGAAATCAATTTATTTCCTTCAAACATACAATAAGCCTACATCAATCTGGTAACATATGAGATTGGACATGTGACACGAATATTAAAATAATAACACACACAAATCCCATACTTAATGCACACAACACCCCACACCCTTACCCCCCCCCGTATATTTCGTATATTATTTTAAAATGCCACAGAAAATGTATCAAAAACGTTTTCTTGGCTCATACGGGTATCCGTTATACGAGAACAGTTGGTGGTGCTAGTTTGGGCTACAGGCTGTATTACTACATCCATAAGCACATGGCAGCAGGGGGTACGTGGTTCTTTTTTTAAGGACAATTTTGCCCAAATGTGCCCAGTTGGTTGCACTGGTCTCCACTGAAAACCCACCCATCGATATATACCAAAATCGCTGAAAAAGGTACCCCAAAACCGTTGCACCTTCCTGTACACCTTCAAACAGGAAGACCCCTCAGGACATGGCATTGGCCAGACATTGAGAGGTATTGAGGGGTATTGAGAACAGGGTAAAAGGTACCGAGTGGTCCCAGAAATGGTTTATGGGTCCCGGGGGATGGAATTTTTAATGGTTTCTAGGGATGGAGTTAGGGATACCAGGGATGGGTATAAAAGAGTACTAGTAAAGGGTACCGAAGGTCACAGGGACAACAGTTTATGGATCCAGGTGAAGGTGCTAGGTTCCAGGGGTGACATTAGGGGTGTCAGCAATGGGGTTTGGGGTACCAAGGACAGGGTTAGGGGTTCGGGGGATGAGATTAGGGGTTCCAGGAATGGGGAGAGTCCCATGTTTGGTGTTAGGGCACCTAAAACAATGCCTACTGTACCAATAAATTCACAATCTGAAGGGTCAATTTGAAAAATATTGGATAGGGTGAGGGGTACTGGGATGGAGTAAAGGGTCCCAGGGTTTGGATAATGGGTACCGGGGACAGCGTTAGGTGCACTGAGGAAGGGCTAGGGGTACTGAGGACAGGGTAACGGGTTATAGGTCCCGGTGAAGGGGCTAGGGGTTTAAGAGATGACCGGTCATGGGTCCAGGAATGGGGTTAGAGGTCGCATGATCGTGACGCGTGTTTGAGGTCCAAGGGATAGGATATGGGTGACTGGGGATTGAGTTAGGGGTACCAGTGTTGGAGAAATGGGTACCAGGAACTGAGTAAGGGGTACTGGGCATTGGGTATGGTGAACCAGATGTGGGCTAACAGGTGCCGAAGATGGTATTAGGGTCCCAGAGATGTTTCATGGCCGGGTCTCAGGGACGGAGTTTGGTGTTCCATGAATTGAGTTAAAGGTCACATAGCCTTTTGCCTGGTATATGGCTTGTAGAAGCGCACTTCCAGCTTGCTTTCCTCTTTATTTTTCACCACTGTTTTATTTCACCCCTGCATTTCTCCTTGCATGCCTTCCCCTTTATATTCTTCTTCATTCTAATTTCGCTTTAACTCTCCCAGCTATACAAATTTTTAGAATAAATTTGAAAATCCTTCGTTTAAATCCTTTTTACGCACCATGTTCATAAGATCAAAAACGCGTTCCATGTCGGGTTTTTTCAAATGTGCGCCCGTATAAAACCACGCCGAGTGATTGTTTTCTTCTTTTTGTATTGTACTACAAATCGGTCAAAGGAATAATGTTGCCATTTATTAGAATAAAATACCTACATTTTAAAAGCCCGTTTTGGGGGAACATTTTTCGAGAATCTTGCATTCCAACTTTTGACCCGTCAGAATTCTAGAATCCCGACAGTTCCAAAGATCTGACGCACCACCATCGAAGAAAAAAAATGGGTCAACCTTTTCGGGCTGTTAAATGGGGTTAGCACACCCATAGACCATCGATTCGATGATCTCCTGCTCTTGGCCAGGACCAGGACCCACGGAAGAATACAATCCAATATTGGAAGAAATATTGGATTGGATTAGTAATACAATCCAATATTGGAAGAATTATTGGATTGTATTAGTAAACTTAAAAATAACAAAGCATGTGGTGATGATCAGATTTTGAATGAATTCCTTAAATCAACTAGTCATATCCTTATTGATGTTTATGTGAAGTTATTCAATTTGATTTTAGACAAAGGAATTGTGCCTCAAAGTTGGCTCAATGGTTTTATTATCCCTCTATATAAAAATAAGGGTGATAGGAAAGATGCCGATAATTATAGAGGCATCACCATTTTAAGTTGTTTTGGAAAGCTGTTTACATCAATTATTAATCAGATATTAACTAAATTTGCTGATAAATATGATATCATTGGTCCTGAGCAAGCAGGTTTTAGGGAAGGGTTCTCTACTGTTGATCATATTTTTACTTTCAAATTATTACTGGATTTTTATTTAGGTCCAAAAAAAAATACCGTATTGTGCATTTATTGATTATAGTAAGGCTTTTGACAATGGTGATAGACTGAAATTATGGGAAAAATCTTGTGAATTATAATGTACATGGAAAAATGTTGTTCACAATTTGTATAAGCACGCAAAATCATGTATCAAGATAAATGGTACCAAATCATCTTATTTTAATTGTATGTCTGGCGTTAGACAAGGAGAAAACTTATCTCCCCTTCTTTTTTCAATGTTTCTAAGTGATTTGGAATCATTCATGTCAACTAATTATGAAGGGTTACCGAATTTCATTACCGAATGAAGAAAATGAAGAAAATGCATCTTTATTTTGTAATTTATTTGTTTTATTATATGCAGATGATACAATTATTCTTTCAGAAAATGAAAAGCAACAGCAGCTTGCAATTAATGGTATGAATGAGTATTGTAAGGTTTCAGGCTTGCAAATAAATGCTTCTAAATCTAAAGTTTTAGTTTTTTCCAGAGGTAAAATCAGAAACAAACCGGTTGTCACCTTCAATAATCATGTTTTGGAAGTAGTTGATCATTATGTTTACTTGGGTATAAAATTTAATTACAATGGTTCCTTTAATGTAGCAATCAAGTACCTTCATAATATTGCAAGTAGAGCAATATTTGTTATCCTTAAGAAGGGCAGATCAATGAATCTGAATATTGATATTCAGCTTAAACTTTTTGACTCAGTTGTTGTACCAATCATGCTGTATGGCTGTGAGGTTTGGGGATTCTCAAATATCGATTTAGTTGAAAGGTTGCACTTGAAATTTTGTAAAATTCTTTTAAAAGTTAAAAAAATGCACTCCTTCAAATATGATTTATGGTGAACTGGGCCGCAAACCATTATCCGTTGTAATTAATAATTCAAGAATGATTCAATATTGGTTCAAGATAGTCTCGGGTAATAACTCAAAGCTATCTTCAATTGTTTATAGAGTTATGCTCAAATCATGTCAAAATCACATTCTTAATTGTAATTGGATCCAGAGTGCAAATCTATTTTAAATAATATTGGTCTTGGATTTGTCTGGATGACTCAAGGTTATGGTGTAAATAAGTGTTGGTTGAAAATTAAGGTTTCTCAAATCCTAAACGATAGTTTTGTTCAAGAGTGACAATCAAATATTTTTGATTCAAGCAAATGTTTTAATTATAGAGTATTTAAAACTGAGTTGTGTTATGAAAATTATATCAATGATTTATCTCCAAAATTAAGAATTACTTTTACTAAATTTAGTAAATTGCCTGTTGAAGTTGGATGCTATACAGACATAAGTTACCGTACTCGTATAGAATTTGTGACAAATGTGATCTCAATGACATTGGGGACGAATATCATTATGTTTTATTATGCATTTTTTTTAACGAAAAAAGGAAAAAAAGTCTTTCCAACTATTATCACGATTCACCATCTATGTTTAAATTTAACCAACTTATGAATTCAAAAGGAAATGACTTGGATAGACTGTGCCAGTTTATTCTATTATGCAAAATCTCTAAGGGATGTTCAAATGTAACATCTTAAAATATATGTTCCTTTCATTGAGTTGCAATTTTGTATACATACAAAACTGTAAGAATGTTTATTTTAATACTTTAAAAATCACACTGTTGTTACTGTACATATGTTTTGTAATGTTCGTATACCTTGATTTGTAAGGTTTTTGAACAATAAAAAAACTTGAACAACTTGAAAACTTGTGACCATGACCTGGATAGCGCCATCTAACAATATTGGTCAGAGCAGTGTCCTGGATTTACGTCTCAATTTTAGTAAATCGGTAATAAACAATGTATAAACTTCCATACGTAAATTATGCACAGCGTAAGCTTTCATTTTGATATTGCGGCATTGGGAATTTCCCACGTGTGTCACATTTCCGGCAGTGAAACAATGCAACAAAATTGCGTACCTGGCATCGTCTCAAGGGTGTTTCAACAGTTGAATCATGAAATAGTAGCAAAAATTGCGTATCTGGCATCGTCTCAAGGGCGTTTCAGCAGTTTAATCATGAAATTTAGTTGAGTATTCCCTGCTTCCTATGCTATATACGCGCTTTATCGTGCTTACGAATTACGTGGATCGTTGACAGTTTATACACCTTGTCTTGTCTTGTATGGCTGGTACATGTACTGCATAAATCGCCTGGATGGTGTGGCTATCAACGTACAGACCTATCACCTATGGAACCTAGGATTGATTGCAGATATCTTTGAGAAAGAGGTAAGTCATAGCATGGACGTATAGTTTAGCTGCATTTTTGCTTGAAAATTTGGCGTTTTAATCTAGATTCCAGGGGGTGTCAGGACGTTTCGCCCCACACCAGTACATACCACTACCAGTTCGCCCCAATACACGTACATACCACGACAAGTTCGCCCCAATTGACTCACTGTGTAAACTGTAAAGTGCCATGAATGTAGTGCATGCAGTCACACGGCCAATCAATACAACTTCCCTTTAATATTGTTTGCATTTATATTCATGTACTAGAATACAACCTATTCATATAATAATAATTAGGCTAATGAAAGTTGACTCCCAGTTTCCTGTTACCCGACTCCGGTCAGAAAAAAATGCCGATCAAATATTTCATTATTTTCCATTATTTCATTATTTCACATTTTTCAAGTTTTTAAGAAAAAAGGATAGTTTTAATGTCATCTTTCACGTCCGACACGTATTTTAAGCACTTTTACGCCGACCCTGACCGGCCCGAATAGGCTTTGCAAACGCTGGGTTAAACTATGTGGTAAAATGGCGATATCGTAGGACGCATTTACTGGAGACTAGCAATTCCCTGCATCTAAGTTTCTCCTACCACTAAATGGATAGACCGAACACTAAGAGAGGCAGCCAAGTTCATGGGAACCAGCGTATGAACAAATATGAAAGCATTTTCTACCGTGCACTATGTAGCGCTATATATAGACAACATCAAAATAAATAAAATAAATAAAATTTGAAGTCAAATTTATTCTGCTTTTCTTACAAATATATGTATTTAATAAAATAAACTTATAAATAAAATGATTTATTTGTCAATTTCTTGCATGGTTGTTTTATTATTAACACGTGCACCCTGTGATGATTTTTACCAGCAACCTCCAGTTTGTGCAAGTAGACAAACTAATTTCCGTATAAATATTGCTTCCAAAGATGTGCTAGTGGAGAGTAAGTTTGGTTTGTAAAAAGTAGTGTGCAATAGAACACACAGACACAGTGTATTTATATGGAAAAGTGGTTCTCCAAAGACTATCATGGACTTCTGGTGCTTTCATATGTTGCACAACCTATAGGTTAATTTGAAGATTCCAAAGAAGATGTGCTTAATTAAAATTTGTTTTGAAGTGAAGCATGGGCATTACTAACTATACTTTATTATTTTATTTGGGCCTCAAAACATAGCATTCCGTAATTAACTTTGCACCGATAATGAAAGTTTGAAAATAATGAATAATGAATAATGAAACAGTCACCTACCCAGTCATGAAAAACTATGTAACGGGAAACTGGGGATCAACTTTCATTAGCCTTATAGTAAAAATTAGACTGTATTATTATTATTTTCATATGATAACAATAAAAATATATAATTAAATAAATTAAATTAAATTAAATAATCACCAGGCTTGTTGCACATGTGTTGTCTGCAATATGGTGGCAGGGTTGCCAAAAGATTTCAGCCCGAATCACGGATCAAATAATTGAAAAGTCGCCCAATTTTTCTCTTTACCATTGGTTTCTATGGGACAGGAAACTATCGGAAGTCGCGGGAGCTAAAGTTGAAAAGTCACCCAATTTTTTTTTAACCGTTGGTTTCTATGGGACAGGAAATTGTCAAAAGTCACGGGAAAAATCTTCAAAAGTCGCCCAATTGGGCTACCAAATCGTTGGTTTGGCAACCCTGTATGGTGGATGGCTGTTGCTAATGGCAATAAATAAAGGGCAGTATTGCATAAATTTATTTATATAGGTGTTAAAGAAAATTACAATGTTTCAACTTACCCCGCATTCCAACTAACCCCAATCTCCCCTACAAAAGTTGAAAGCACATCATTGCTGGAATGAACTTGAAGCAATAATGCAAATAAAAGCTATATTATAACATTTGCTGATGTGGATGCCCTCAATATTTGTCAAAATTCTGTTTTTTACATGATTGTTATGTACGGTACTTTAGTAAACTAACATACCCTGCAAAAACAAGACTTAACATGTAGATGCTGTAGTTTTGTCAAAATTCGAATAAACCGAATAAATTTGTGCAGGTTCGAATGAGTGACTCGCATTGGCAACATATGCACTGTTATTAAATAGCAATTCTCATATGGAAATGTTATAGTATGGCTTTAAGGTTGCTTGGTTTTAATGCTGGAATTATGGACATTTTGGGGCCTCATAACTGCCAAATTGTTGGTCTAAAGTAGTATGCAAAGACTTGACAAATCCATCTGTGAGGTTAAATTTGGGCAAAAAGGCTCAGTTCTGAAGAAAATTTAAAAAAAAAAAGAAAATATAAAATAGATAGACCCTATTTTGTATTTAAAAAAAAAATTATCAACTTCAAAGGTTTTTGAAATTTGGGTGAAAATCATGTTTTCTTTATGATTTTTTGTGCAAAATTGAGCATTTTCAACCATTTTGGGTGGTTTGTTTTAAGTGGGTAAAAATTTAAAACAAAAACACTTCATTTTATATATGTTACTAACCAATCACAGGCAGTGGAGAGTTGATCGTCAAATGCAAACTGGTATTTATATTATATCTGGCTCCGATTATGGAGAATGAACTTGAACTTGGTCAAAATAGCCAAATATGTGACTGTACACCACGAATTAACCGTAAATGTCCTAAATTATATTCTGAGTTACAGTGTAAAATGTGCATAAGGTCGTATTCATATAGTCTAATAGCCAGGAGGGGTTCATGAGCACCCCCCTTATAACTAAATTCTAACATGAGTTTTAGCACCTCTAGGACATCACAATTAGGAATTTTGATGTTACGTACCAGTGAAAAAAAATGTCCCACGGGGGTCAAATGGGGGTCATATTTAAAGTAAGGGGGTCAAAATTCAAAATTGCTCAGATTTTGGTAAAATGGACATCAAATTATTCCTCTGGTCATAACGATTCAGAAAAAGTATAGTTTAACCTATCTGCGACATACCGTTCTTGAGTTATAGGCCAAAACGCGAAAGCAAGGGGCGGTCACTATTTTTTTGGCTCCATAGGAGTCAAAAATTAAAAATGCTCTGATTTTGATGAAAATTGTCTCAAATTGTTCGTCATGCAATATAAAGCCAAATCAGAAATAGTTTATAGTGTCTAGAATGCTTTGTTAGTAGCAAAAACTGGCAATAAAGGTTGACCCCCATTGAATCCTATTGTGAAGTATTAACGGTGACATATTTTCCCATTTTACTGGGGTAACAAAGCATTCTAGACACTGCAAACAATTTCTGATTTGGCTTTTTATTGCATGACGAGCAATTTGAGACCACTTTCGTCAAAATCGTAACTTATTTCATTTAAGGCCCAAAAAAAAACCAGGTTGGTTAATTTGTCCATAGAGGCTTATGAAACAGTTGGGTCAGTAGGTCAGATTTTTTTTTTTTTTTACAGATATTGCACTTGAAACTGACAATTTGAAGACTGGTAAATAAGTCAAAACACACAGCACTTTACTGGTTTAACTCTTGAGATGGTTCTGCATACACGGTCAGGACCAGAGTACACGGTCGGTCGGACGTGGACAAACAAACAATTTTTTTTGGCCTAATGGGCACCATTGCAACAATTTGTGCTATTAGGATAGAGTCCGAAGTTTTCCGTTTTACAACACGGAAAATGACATCTTTATATGATGTGACAAAAATTGTTAAAAGACAAGAGAAATAAATGTTTAAACAATCATGAGTTGTGTGTGTTAATTTTTATGATAAAAATGCTGTTTAATAATACAGAAATAAAGGTATATTACCAAGGCATGAACCCCCTATATCCATCCAATCATCGTAACAGTCAGCCTCTTTATCCGTGTGGATATTCCAATCAGAGCATATTGATCGCGATATTGAACACTTTATTGTGACATTATATCATGGTTTATACATTTTAAGCTTTATTCATAAAACACGGATTTACAAAGTTTACAACACGGATTAAAACACGGAAAATGGATTTTAGAAAACTGTAAACTTCGGACTCTAATTAGGCCAAACAAAATTAATTGTTTGTCTTTAGAGCTGCGCATGTTGTTTTAATGGTCTGCCTTGAATATGTCCACTTTCTGGTGACAAGGCATTCAAATATTTTGGGGTTTAGGTCCACTCTTGACAAAAAGTCTGTGCGAAAACTTTTCTTTCAGAAAAAGTTCCACTTTTTGGAAGTCCTGCACCCATTAAAATCCTGTGTACAGGCCTGAATTCATGTATTTACTGTATCATATTTAATCAGCTGCTTTTGTCGCTTTTGTATGTTTATAGTGCCGCAGTGGAGAATGACATCACTTGAAGTGAAATGCCAGCAATGTGGCATTGCATTATCATCAACGAACTATCCGTGTATGGCATGTGGGGTACAACCAGGAATGCATGATCAATCACAGCAGTTTGCAGGTATCTATATGGATGTTACATTATATCTCAGCTCTATACCGGTATAACAACAACAACAAGAAATTCTTAATACCGGTACTTGTAATTTTATACAATCTTAAGCAAAACAACAAATATAATATTAAAGGAGTATCCTCTTTTTTTGACTTCGATATCTGCGAAAAAAAGCTTTCCCCAAAATTTCAGTTGATTCCTATTTGCGAGTTATGCATGATTATCTGTATAACACTGCTCCTTATAGGCCACTGTGTTGTAAGTTTGTTCTGGTATACCAGAACGTAATTCAAATTTGACAATATTTTTGCTAACAAATTTTTTTGGAGAAAAGTGGGGAATGAGGCTGTGGATCCCGAAATGCCCCTTTAAAGTGAAGAAGAAAACTTGTTTCTGTGCAAAAATTTGCAAATTTGTCCACAAGGTATTTTCGGGATTGGTTCAGTGAATTTTGTTGTTGTAATTGTTAATGCTTCTTTTAGCCTGATATGTAATACATTGCATGTCACTTGTACTACAGGGTGAGTCAAAAAAAGTGCAATAGAGAAAAGAATCCATTTTTACTTAAGAATCGAGTTGAACTTTTTAGGTTTGAAAACATTATATATATGGTATATCCATCAGTGACCTTGTGTGAAAAAATTGAGGAATTAACATTTACTGTTTTATTTTTATGACACATTTTATAGCGCTACCCAATTTTAATGTTTGTCCAAGAAACATCTAAAATTTGAATGTCAGCCCACTCTGTGTACTTAGGTAGATTTGGAACTGCCATTTTCTTAACCTCATTGGTATTAAAATAAAATGGAGCACCCAAAGTGTTATTGCCCCTTGGTCTTGTTTAAGGAGAAGAAACATTATTTGTTGTTATTTTCATTTTACCTTTACTTTAAACATGTTAATTCTCTATCAAAAACATACAAATTTGTAGGCGGGTTTTTAAAATGTCAAAATGAAATGCGCGCAAATTGAAATGAATTACAAAATATCCAGTAAGTTGGACATATTGGGATTTAAAAAAACCTGGAGTTGGAGTCGAGTGAGGTATGAAGGACTTAAAGTAATGTTACAAAGTTTGTTTGAACAGAAAAAAGAAATTAAAATAACGCAAACATCAACCTTATTTAAGTTAAAGTCAGTTTCAGATATGGTGCCTTTACCCGGGGGGGGGGGCACTCAATATTTTTTTTTGGTAGGGGTGTGCCACCGCCCGTTTCGAACTTGAGGTCTGGGGAACTGATCGGCAGGTCAAAAAGGGGGGGGGGGTCTAGGGAACTGATCGGCCGGACAAAAAGGGGGGTCTTGGGAACTGTTTGACCGGCCAAAAGGGGGTCTTGGGAACTGATCAGCCGCCAAAATCTGAAAAAATCTCGGCAACTAAACCATGCAGGCCAAACCAGGGTTCAATTTTGTTGCGTTTTTGCCACAGATTTTTGAAGAAATCGATTTCACTTTGAATCAAAATAGGTCTGTTTTGGCCTATTACGATGAAAATCTCAGCAAAGCAAAACAGCATTCGAATCAACATTACTAGACCCTGCAGACCTACAATCTATGCTATATTAGCCTACTGATAATCATAAAAGCCCACCATAAAAACAAACCCACAAGAATATTTTTTTCAGTGCCGAAAAGAAAAACATTTTGACTACATTGAACTACATGAGATGATTGAGTGAAGTGTGCAGAATTTGACACCATTCCACTAGACCAGTAGATCGTAAATTACCAGTGTTCGAAATTTTGGTTGTCCGTTCGCCCGGGACAACCCAAACATGCACCGGGCAACTGAAAATAATGCTCTAGTTGTCTGGCGGACAACCAAAGATCTACAGCCAAAAGTCACTTTTTCAGCATGTTAGTTTGCTCAAACCTGACACAACTGATAATTGTAATTGTTCATAAATTGACTACACTCACTCCACTTTATTGGTCACATGTAGTTGTTTCAGATTGTAGCAGCTTGCGGACAACCAAAAACTTTGGCGGATAACCAGAAATTACAGCCTGGTTGTCCGTGGGACAACCCCTTTTATTTTCTTAATTCGAACACTGTAAATTACCTTTTAATTCACTGTTATGGCCAGCTGCAAGGATGTGCACACAATTATTTGAGGTACTTTTCCTCATATTTGGCAATTTTATTCCCAAAAGAGATCTCAAAATCATTTATTTCTAGCAAAATGTTCATCAGCTGAAGGCATCGGCATCGCGGCAGGCACTGGGCAGTGCAGTGCTGTTTATAAACAAACCAGTGTTGCCACTACTAAAGGAGCCCAAAATCCCGCCCAAAGTTCACCTTATTCCTAATACAATGTGTTTCAATGGGGAAGAAATTTATGGAAAATTCCCTTTTGGGCTCATAAAAGTAGCTTTTGGGCTTGAAATAGTAGGACAGAAAACACGCCTGTCAAGATGCCAATGAGCATGATGAGAGCGGAAATCGATGATCTGAGGGTCTATGGAACGGCTAGAAAAATTTCGGGGCTTCAGAGCGGGCAATCAATGAATTCAGAGGGTCTAAGGAACGGCTAGCGGCTCTGAAAAAGGGGGTCGTCGCCGCGGCACATACCCGTATAGCTGGGAAATGTGAGCCCCCCCCCCCGGGGCCTTTACCATGCACTGTTTGCTCTCATTCAAAATACATGGTACCTCGTGGACAAATAACGAAATTGGGTATCGCAGCAAAAGGACTCATCAAAATTAAACGGTAGTTGCGATTCACTTCATATTTTCACAGAAGGTGGCCATTGAGTGTAGCATTTATAGAATCTTTCAATATTGGGAAAGTTCGATTTGGTGCTTACATAAGTATCGATTCTTTGCTCTATTGCAGTTTTTTTGACTCACCCTGTATGTATTTTTACCATGTAAAGTACAATGGTCTTTTTGGAAATGTGCTCAATATAAATCTTTTTAATAATAATTAATACAAGGAACCAACAGGGTTCGTGGCTTCATGCTGAAGCAGGGTTGATGATTTTTTTTTAATAAATTTTTTTTAAAAATCAGATTGTTTAAAATTTAAATCAGATTTGTTTTTATTTAAATCAATTTTGCTATTTATTTTTTATTCCAAGTACTGCTATACCCCATGACAAAGTCAAAAGAGACCAGTGGAATGCTAGACATAAAATATTACTGGACCCCATATTTTTAAAATGTCAATTTATGGGGTACAGTTGACCCCATAATTTAAGCTTAAGCGTGAACTTTGGGAACCAATTAAATTATTTAAATCTTTGCCTGGATATAGCACCAAAAACAACAGCACCTTTTTCATTTTGTTCAAGATGCTGTGCAGATCAATGATTTTTATGAACCAGAACAACCCAAAACATAAGTTCATTACAAAAACAAACAAAATAGGGATAACAATGTGCTATTTTTAGCGGAACAAGAAAATGGCAAAATGTGAAAGCATTCTATAAGACAATCTGACATTCAAATTGGGCTATTCCAGTTAAAATTCATACACCCTCTGTGGAAGACACAACCTTAATCTGCCACATGGGGGTTGTAGATTTCCCGGGAGATTTCAAATGGAGTCACACATTCAGGTAACACCATTTGCTATTCACACCCCCTGTGTGGGAGAATAAGGTCATGTTTTCCATAGGGGTGGATGGATTTTAACTGGAATAGCCCAATGAAGTAGGATTTATAAAAGTATGTACGTCATACATATTTTGTAGAGCTACATAAGTTAGACATTTGTTGGCACAAAGCTTAAAATCACATCTGCATGTATGTGATTGACATACAATGTGGATCTATTTGGCAGCGAACATTTCCTCAGTGGAAGCTATGAGATGAATCATTTATATTATAAATAGATTAAATTTAAATGTAGTCATTGTTGTTGGCATGTTGCATGATACTTGCAAATTGTAATAATAGAAATAAAAAATGTACATGTTTTTATTTATGTCCAGTTTAGTTTTAGGCTGTGTTTGCTCAATTTCAATTTCACATGTTTTTTCATGTTTTTCTGCAGGCTTTCAGGTTTTTCTACAAATTCTCATGCCGCTTATTGGTCATGTGGTTAAAACTTCTCATTATATAGACCATACTGAAAGCTACTGAACATACACATAAGGATCTCATACTGAAGTTTAAACATATAGTCTTAGTAAATTAGGTCTTTCCGTAGTAATAATAAATTATAAATAAAGTTTGGATTTATAACACATTTTACCATAGGATTCAAAGTGCTGTAATTTCACTGCCACTGGTGAATCATCAGAATCAGATTATATTAACTAGGCTTGTTGCAGCTGAACTTTGCAAACTTGATTCGCACTTAGAGTGTAACATCCACAAAATATCTGTGCAGCTCCCCAAATTTTGTTGGTGAAGGAAATCTCATAACAAACAACTGTAATCCCAGATTTTGAAAGCAGGAGGAAACTGGAGGTCCAGTAGAATGCAATAAACAAATTAAAATACTCTTTATTTCGATTTAAACACTATATACTTGTAAAGCCATATTGTAACATTTCAATGAAAATAGATTTGTATTTCTTTTCCATAAAATGTTATTTTTGACTGTCTGATATGTCCCCTTTTAATTTTGAGCTGAACAACTGAGGTAAAGCAAAGAAAATTGCAATTTAATTCCAGCGCTTATGTCGCCAATGGGTGTCACTTCGTAGATTGTGCTGAGGTTTGTCATTTGATGTGTTCTGTTATGATGACCATCCCGTACCAGGCCATATGACATGTATGTACAGTGTTATCAATATCACGTATGTGTTGATTTGTATTTTGATCCAGGGTTGGCAATATTCTTGATTTTTAAATTGTTGCAAATTTATTTATTCATTTATTTTATTTATTTATTTCAATTCTATAAAAGCTTCAATGCATCAGACCTCAAATCGGCAACACTTAACTTGAACAGCGATTTTGGAGCTCGGAGAAGTTCCATAGCTTCTGCAACTATTCCTGCCCCTAAAAATGTTATATGACTTTGAGAACATCAAAGCTGTGAGTGCTAATTTTTACAGCTAGCCAGGTAGGGACTTTCCACTACTTTATACAATCTTTACCACCAAACACAATTCCAGCTTGCTATTATCATGATATGACTGATATGTTACCATGGTTATATCATTGAAATCTATTTCTGAGTTGAGGTTTTCCCACAATGTGCAAAGAGCCATGAAAGCAATAATCAAGAATAACCCAGACGCATTAGCCAAAAAACATGTATTGATGAAAGGAAATTTCCAATAATTTTGACAATGAAGCAGCTTTAATACTTAAAAATTGTTGCAACATTTTTATCATTTTTTCAAATACTTTTTTCAATCAAAAATAGGGAAAAATATTTACGATTAATATATACAGGCTTAGAAAGTATTTCATGATTTAACTTAATTTGAAGGTAGCTTTAACTATAGCCTTAAGGTTGGTCTGAACCCTGGAATTATGGAAACTTTTGGGCCTCATAACTGCTAAAATGTTGGTCTAAAGTATATAAAAGTATACATATTTAGAATGGCAAAGACTTGATAAGTTCATCTGTGAGGTCAAAGGAATGGCACTCTCCCAAGGTCCCACACTTTTCTATGTCCAGGTGCAGTATGAGATAGGCCCTCAAATTGTGTAGTTTCAGAACTTTCAGCACTCATGCAAACAATTTTCTTCTTTATCGCAGGTTACCACAAGAATGGACACCAAGGCAGCCAACAATTGCATCAACCATGGCCTGAGACAATGGCACCTCCTCCACCAGATTACATGGATGCCCAGAATCAGCAATGTCATCAAGGTGCCAGTTCTACTGAATCTAAACCACCATCAGTCCAGGCATCAGAGCATGGTGGTGGACAACTCAAACAAGACATCACAAAATCCACACCAGATAATCAATCTAAAGGATTTGTGAGTGAAATTGATGTGAAAAAAGAACCACCTGATCCTCACCAAAATGTTGCCATGGAAACAAGTATCTCATCTCAGAATCCAGCAGCAAAAGTGAAAGCAGATCCTGGAACATCTGGTCAGCCAACTCTAAAACTACTACCGCCACCTTCTACAAATTATCAGCCAGCTGCTCTAGTGGAACTGAAGATAGAAAAAAATCCCACAGGGATAAATGGGAATGATGGCGGACAACTTGAGCAACAGAAAACAATAGCTGCTTCTTCAACTTCAAGTAGACAGACTAGTCAAGACTCTCTAGGGATTAAGACCAGTTCGACTGACAACTCAATGCTTTCTACCAACAAAGATCAGCCATCTGACTCTGACAACAAAGATCACCCTTCAGGTACTGACAAGCAAGTGGAGATTATGTCTCATTCATCTGCTGCAGGATCAGGCTCTCAACCAGGGCAAGATAAAGGTAGTGGCGATGAGAAGATGGATGTGGAAGGAGAGAAGGGTTACATTATTCATAAACCACCAACAGAAGATCTGGAAATGAATGAAGCATCAGAAGATGCAGGTAATAAGTTTTACATTAATTGACAAACATTGGTTGTATAGTAAATATATTTATAACAATGTGTTGTTGATGTCATTATATTTTTGTCTGTTTTATCAAGAAATTAGCCTAAATTCTCATACATAGTTTACATGTATATGTAACATACTTCAATGACAGCATTCATGAGTTCATGAGACTCTTTATGGGTTTGAAAAAATATCGGGTTTGATAAACTTAAGGTAGACAATAAAAATGTGTTTCACAATGGCCCATAGAACGGTATATGTGCACGTGGTATACCACAATTGGGGATGAGGGCTATCACTTTTTTCACTCATAACAGCTAAATGGAATTTATGTTTAGCCTAAAATTTCACTGCATTATGAGAAAAATATGAGCTTTCTTTCGATGCCAAAATCTCACTAATTTTGATAGGAAAAAAGTGTGTGTGTGTGTGGGGGGGGGGGTGCATGTGGGGTGATGCTGTCAATCAGGTCACCCATCTTTAAATAGCCCAAAAGGCAAAGTAAAATAGGATAAATTTATTAATTTAATAGCACACCTCAAGGCTCAATTCATGAAAATATGGTTTTATAATTTGTATGGACATTCCTCATTCAAGATTTATCTATAAAACAACGTCAAAATAGCAAGCATTAGATTAGCAGAAGATAAATTAGAGTGGTTGCGTCTCTTTTCAATTAAATGAATACTGTATTTGTGAGGCAAATGATTTGAAACAAGGTGTTTTTTCCACTTTTAGTTTCAGCAAATGAAGATCAGCAAAGCAGAACATCTAAAGATAACAAAAAAGGTCATGATGCCCTTTCAGATTCAACCGATGGCACACACAAGAGACATACATCATCAGATGCAAGCCAAATCAGTGGTGATTCACCAGTCACAGAGGTTGATAGATCAAACCAAGCATCCAGTAGGACTCATGCAACCTTGGCAGATGATAACCCTGATGGTACACCTGGAGATACCAGTAGCTCATCTTCTAAGGCAAAGCAGACACTGGCAGAACAGGCTGAGATGGCAAACACTGGTGGCTCTGGTGACAAAGCTGCAGATGGAGGAAGCAGGAATCAAGATACAGATCAAGAAGATGGTAGGGGAGATGGTGGCACTGAGGATGAAGAAAATATGAACAAGACTGGCAATGGTGATCCTAAGGGAGGAAGTGCTGAGGTAAGTGGCATCTGCTTTCATTGCATAATGTGCATTTTCTTAAGAAATAAAAAAGTTGTACATGGCTTACATATGGTGTAAAGAGGTTTTTTTACTTGTTGCAGGAAATAACTGTTGAGGTGATAAATGGCTATTCCAGTTGAAATCCATACACCCGCTATGGAAGACATGACTAGATGACTTTAATCTCCCACACAGGGAGTGTGAATTTCAAATGGGGATACTTGAATGGGTGACTCCATTTGAAATCTACAAATAAAGTGTGGGAGATGAAGAAGATGTCTCCCATATAGGGGGTGATGCCCGGGGTGTATGGATTACAAATGGAATATAGCTCCAATAAGTGTCCTTAAAACAAGCAAATTTGATCTTACAGGTTTTACATTTTGCTGTAAAGCTTATCAATATGATTCAAATCATTGTAGATAGAATAGAATTCTGTAGATAGAATCATTCATTTAAATTCTATTCCAGGGAGGTGGCCATTATTACATGAAGTCAAAGGACAATGAGGATGAATTTCAACCTGTTTTATCAAACAATCAGCGTAAAAAACTGGCAAGACAAGAGAAGAACATAAATGAGTCAAGGTAAGTGGCCTTTGTACATGTTTGGCTTACTGTATAATAGTAATGGGGAAATCTAAAATAGGCTGAGAATGAAAAACATTGTCTCAAATGAATATTTACTATGCGTAGTGTTCACTACCCATATCTTCGGATGACCTATTTGGGACCGCCGTCCCTTTTTAAAAATTCTGTTACCAAAGGTAATTGTGACAGCAGACAGTTGAGAAAGCAGGCGAGACTCTTGGTTCGAGAACCACCTTGTCTCTCTTTATATTGATCATCACACAGAATATCCTTTGTGGAACTGTTTTCAATATTAGCGATATTATTATCACATGTGTGAAATTAAAAATCCAGTAGCGGCTAGAATGGTGAAGTCCACCATGGAAGTCAAAAATTGGACTGGCAAGAGCAAACGCTGTCGGTGCATCATATTGTGAATTGCAAGAATTGGCCTTCTGTTCTGTTGATGAGACAGTTTGATAAAGTATCTTTTTAAATGAATGGAGAAAGAGATGCCAAGTAAATGTTTGCAACGTTATTGAGAGCCTCATTATAATCTTGTGTATTGTGCAAAAATATTTCACTCTGTGTCTGTCACTGCTTTTTGAAAGCACAAGCTATGTGTAGTGCTATTAGCCCTCAATCCCCCCTCATCATCAATATGCAAGAAACATTATCATCTTTGGTGTATGCTGGGAATACCACAAGGTTACAAACTCACAGTAGAATGATTTTTCTTGCACTAGCTAGCTGCCACCCGCTTATGAAAATCCCTTGCTTGGCAACTGCTTCAACTCATTAATATGTGGTGTGCACACAGAATTATACCAGAAAACCTGTACTTGACCGCCCTCTTGATACACACATGGGGCAAAGATTGTTTTTTTTGTGTATTTGGAAAGCATCTAAAACTAATTTGTGCTTGTATGCGATACTAGACATGCTTCATATGGCGTGATGCACTAGCTGAAGAAATGCAATGCGTTATAGTATTATTTCATGCAGAATTGTTTTAGTTTGTTTCTGCGGACCATCAGCAAGGACCCAAATACCCCCAATTTTGTCCCCAAAACTGCATGTGGCGGTATAGGGAGTTCTGGTTTTTATAATTAATTCTGTGAGTGTGCATTATGATGTGCACTTGAATTGCCACAAGGTAAAACTCAAAAATTTCTCACAGTAGAATTATATTTCTTGCACTATAGCTGCCACCTGCTTATGAAAATCCCCTGCTTGGCAACTTGCGTAAATTTACATTTAAACATGTGCCAGTCATAGCATATATATAAGTGCTGCACCCAATAGGTTGCATACCATTCAAACGATTCTATATCGCTCCATGATGTTATGACTATGAGTCTTCGCCAATTATAATTATAAGCGAAACAAAGTATAGATGTGAGATCTTAAATTTTTAAATCATGCAGTATTTTCAAGAATCAGTTTCATTATTTTATTTCATAAAATATAATCTACAGGTCAAATAACAGCACTTTGTCAAAAGAGAAACCCATTGCTTTAAAAGCATCGGCTGATAGTGGCCTACAAGTACACTTCCACTGCATCATTCCACCAGACTTTGACTACAAACCCAATAGGGATAAAGTGTTTGTACATATGGGAGGAAAGGACTTTGGTGATTTCAAGTACAACTGTGCTGAAATGACTGTTGACAAGTAAGTGAATGTTTTCATAATTTTTGATAACAAAATTTCAAAATAGGGAAACGAATATTGTTTTAGTATATGTATGTGACACAAAACCAGGGACATGGTCAATGTGATTGTCAAATTGTAGCTTTTGGTATCAGCAAAAAGAGTACAGTATTCATACAATGAAAATCATACATCTAATTATCTTTTGCCAAAAGAACAAAATATTCACAAATGCATCTCCTAGTATGTCTTTTTGTTTCTCTGTACATGTATAGCATTAACTGTGTGCTATTAAAGGATGACAATAAATGTGTATTATTGTTTTTTCATGTAGAGATCTAACAGAGGGTTACTATCTACTGAAGGGATGTTCACTGATGGCTATCAATTCTGTCAAGAAATCTCAAGTACCTTACAAGTACTTGGTTCAGAAAAATAAACCAGATGGACAAATCACCCCCAATATGAATGGATACACATCCATGACTCAACTATTTGGAATCGGGTTTTCAGTGTACCAACTGAGTTCTGCAAACCTGGAGGTGAGCTATGCTTTCACATGCACTGTACAATGTATGTCCCAGGTTATGCTATGAAAATGGTTGTGTGTAAAAGTGAAAAGTACATTTTCCATCTCCTCAGAAATGAATTACATATAAGGCTTGCTAAAAGTGACAAAGCTGCAAGTGGAACAGAATTATACCATACAAATTCAAAGAGACTCGATCACAAGAAATAAAAACAAAAGTGTACACACACTATATGTTTAGTTATGTTTATGCAGCATAGTTCTCTCAATCTCTTTTTTTGTCTTCTGTCATAGAGAATGGACTATTCCTGTTGAAATTCACACACCCCCTATGAAAGACATGACCTTAATCTCCCATATACAGGAAGTGTGTGGAATTACCTGAATGGGTGACTCCATTTGAAATCTACACCCTCTGTGTGAGAGACTAAAGTCATGTCGTCTGTAGGGTGTGTATGGATTTCAACTGGAATAGCCCATTATATGACAGGAAGATATGATGAACAGATCAAAGGTCTGTTGCAGTTTCCATAAAGTGTTTTTTCTGACTTGATTTTTTTCAAGTAACAAGAAAGGTACACATTGTGGGTTACTGTTAAATATTATTAATCAATCTAATTCAAAAACTGGTATGAAAACATTGCTTTAACTTTATTGCATTAAAGCCTTAAGGGATCTGGAATGAGCATTTCGACAGTATTTTTGTGAGACATGAGAGCACATCAGACATATCGAATTGCATTCTGAATCTGAAGAATGTCTTTCTGATATCAAATAATTTTCATTTTTGAAATTCAAGATATAATACTTATTTTATGACAAATTATTAAAATTTGATATTTTTCACATTTTCGATATATAACAGTGCTCGAAGTAAATCTAATGATATATTCTTAAAGTGTATGTAGCTAGGAGCAAAAGCCGACGATCAATTGAAAATTTTGACCTTTCATATTGAAGATATGGAATTTTTTCCCAAAAAGACCTAATTTTTTTTGGTGTTTTGGGAAAAAATATCCATATCTTCAGTACGAAAGGTCAAAATTTTCAATTGATATAGTCTAAATCATCAGATTTATCAAGTTTACTTCGAGTACTGTTAAATATCAAAAATATAAATTTTTAATCATTTGTCATAAAATGTGTATTACATTGCAATTTCAAAAATCAAAATTATTTGATATCATTCAGTATTCAGAATGCAATTCGATATGTCTGATGTGCTCTAATGTCCCAAAGTAAATACTGTCCAAACGTTCATACCCCTTCCCTTAATGTACGATTTCCTTGAAATTTTAAATTGTTATTCTATACTCAAAATGCTGAAATAATAAGTAGTAGTAGTGTCGGGAAGGGTTTCTGTCTATTTTGAGCTTAAATAACAAGGTAAAGGGAAAGAAACTCAAGTGGTTATTTTGGCCATTTAAGCAGTTCTATGGGAGGACATAATGTCATAATTTCTTGAATTATGAATTTATGTTGAACTTCGCTCTGTTGACCTACAAACACAACAAATTTGGCTGATTCCTTTTATGTGCAAGTTGGGACATGTTTAAATATGCCAAAAAATCAGGTTTGAAAAAAATTAACCAATTTCATTTTATAATGTTGTACATAGCTTTAAATCATTACAAAAAACACTACATGTTATGTGTATTAAATGTTTTTGAAGTAATCCTGTTTAGATGGAGCAGCAGAAAAATTCTTCTGATGTCATATGACAGTATCTCAGGGCAGCTGGAGAGGGAGGGTTCCTGGGAACAAATTAAGTGCTCAACCCACTGCCACCTGTCCCAAATCGGGGGTGGTTGCAGTAGACTGAGTGAACTGACAACAGGATGTGGTATTACCTGTGCTTGATAATGCTAACATCTTCAAGACTGTACACATCCTATAAAAACCCGGCCATAGTTTTCAATCTCTTGCACTCAACATGAAATTTATGCAAAATACCCAAACTGAAAAGTGGATGCTTGTAGCAAGAACAAGTGGATGTTTGTTCCAATATGTAATGTAATAATTTGACATTATTGTGATTGAAGTTGAGTTTTGAAATGTCAATATTATCAGGTTTGAATTTCTTTTTGTACAAATAGGTGAGTGGCACCAATATGATGAAGCCCTGCAAGTGAAGAAAGTCAACAAAGCTGGCAAAATTCAGAAAGCTTGGCAGGCTTTTAGCTCATACGTCACTGGCAGCAGCGATGCTACAGAAAAAGACTCCCGGCTAGTACAAGACAGAAAACTGGCAATTCTTACATACTTACCTAAGTGGGAAGGATTTGTTTCAGACGGTGCCACTGATGAGCATATGTCTCCTACAGATGCAATAACAAAATTGGAGCTTGTGTTCAAGTGCACAGCTTGGCCTATGGTGATGCATACAAAATCTGGCTGCAAAACATGGAACCCTGATGGTTTTGATGGAAATAAGGTAAGTGTGAGGGTGGTTTATGTGCATACCAATAATAGTGATTTTGTTTAGTCTGAGATGTGACTTTCCATCCCATGTTTCAGCCGTAAACCCAATCTGGCTTAGAATGTTTAGACAGTGTAGGAAGTTGTGAAAATAAAGCCAGGAAAAAGGTTTGTCTCTGTCTGAACTTTCACGCTATACTATATACCTGTAAAATCATAATGCATATAATTTATGCCCAGCCATTTTTATCAAGTTCAATAGTTACTCCTGTGCACAAAATTGGCGAATCCACAGAGTCCTTCACACATGGATGCAAAATATAGCACTATGCTAAGGTGCATACCATGTTACGCCCTACGCAAATGATACACGCAGCCGCGCAGTTCAATATGCTTACTGTGCTCTTTATTGTCTCGTTTAACATGAGCAAGAACCAATTAAAGAAACATTTACTTACTTACATGTACTTACTGCAAGCCTATCCCAACTTCATTGGTGGCATAGTGAGATTTTTGAGAGTCAACATGATTTCAAGCACTTCTTTGTAAATTTTCACATTTTCTTACAGCTGCTGCTAGGATTTTTATCTGGGAAACTTGCATCTTTCTCTAAAGCTGCTGAGGACAGTGAACCACCAAGCATAGATGAAGTTGAAAATCGTCTCATTTCAGCTCTTGCTATAACATTACTGGTGACCCGGTATGGGAACATGCCTCTCTCCAACCAACAGTGGAAAAGTTTGCTTGATGGTCTGCAACTTCCAGTTCATCTTGAGAAGAGACATGCTTTAGAGTTAATGAAATCCATCAGCAATGCATATGCATCTCAAAAAAGGTATGAGAATCATGCATTTAATAAGCTCAGGGGCAGATCCAGGTTTTTGAAAGGGGCTCATGAAAAATGTTCCTTCAGCTTGCCCAAATTTTATGATAGATGCATCTCTATTAGCTATTGTGAGGAGGGCTTGAGAGGGTATTGGAATCTGAAAATGTTGTAGAGTCATATAAAAAGTCTTCTTTTGGGGGGCCATCCTTTTGGACCCCCTGGATCAGCCTAAATGAAGTGACCATGTATGAAGGCAGCCCTATTAAATTGCACAATCTATAATAAATTACTGAGTTTTTCGAATTTGTAAGGCTAAAAACTTCTACGTTTTACATTATTTCGGAAAACGGATTTTTGCGTTTCGTAGAGTAAAGTTGTCCGCACCCCAATAAAACGTCCAATTTTGTTTTTGTTTACGTTAAGGGTGTCAAATTATGTTAATTAGTTTCAAAGGCAGGGCAAAGGCAGTGGCAGCGCACCTGCATGCTAACGCCAACACAATACACTAAGTAATGTTGACATAGCCTGAATTAGGCCTTCTATCCTGTTATCGGTGTGAGGATATTATGCCTGTAGTCTCAACTATTACATGACACAGTAGAAGCAACTATTACATGACACAGTAGAAACTCAATTAACATCTATTGTTTATTCAACTAATTGATCAACATTAGCATGTATTCTGTGCTTTTATGGAGAACCTATAGTTAAAGTGAAACTTTTGAAGGACAAATTAATCAGGGTTGCCAAACCACACCATGAATAGGCCTACTCTGCTTTGTGGTATATAGTGCTATGTTTAATGTTATCAGCATAATGTATGATCAGGTATGATCATAACTTATATGAAATAGAGTGTAAGGAAATGTGAATAAAATTGTTTCAGCTGCACAGTGGTGTAGCCAGGACTTTTCAGAGAGAGAGAGAGGGGGGGGGCAAGGCAAATTTCATGGGGGGATTGTCACAAATGGGCTAAAGAGTACGACAAATTTATCCAAAATGGGCTAACAAATAAAAAGTACAACAAATGCATAGAAATCTAAAATATCAGATCAGCCAGCAGGCCACAGCGGGCCAAGAGGGATGTGAATAAAATTGTGTTCATCTGCTCAGTGATGTAGCCAGGACTTTTGCAGGAGGCGGGGGCAGCAAGGTACATTTCAAGGTGGGGACAAACTTGGATGAAAATGATATAAAATTAGCTAAAAGGTACAACAAATTTGTCCAAAATGGGCTAAAAAGTACTGTAGAAACAAATGCATAAAAATCTTAAATATCAGAGCGACCAGCATCCCACAGGGGCAAGACATGATCTAATTGCAATTTCAAGCCATTGATTTATATGGAAAAGATACTAAATATTATACTTCTAAGTTCTAAATGATCATCTCCTCTCATACCATTAATCACATTAAATAAAACATTTACATGTACACAAAATGTACAAAATTTACCAACCGCGAAAGACCCTGACCGCGAAAGACGGGTGACCGCTAGTGGTATAAATGGCGCACATGCTGTTTATTTGAGGGTGCTCAATTTTACTTAAATAGTCAAAGGTCAGTAGCAGGGTCAGGTCATTTTAATTACAGCTTCCATATTCTATCAAAATATCAATAAGTTGATCTTACATTTTGGGTGTCAAAATTAAATGATTGTATATCCATTTTAATGATTTGTGTATACATGTAAATTTACCTTTGTAAAACCGGGCACATGACTTCAGTAAAGAGTTTCTTCTTTCTTTCTTTTCAGAGACATCATCCTTGGCTTAGAACGCCTCTGCCAGAATTCCAAACTGCAGCTTGCTGGCAAAGGGAACAAATACAACTGGGTGCTGGTTCTACCCATGCTGCATTTCTTCAGGAATGACTGTACACCTTGGACTGATGTTGCCATGACAATGGAATATGTTGACCCCAAATGGTGGGGTGTAGGTGGTCTTGGAATTGATGAAATCAAATATATCAGTGACAAGTTAGTGTTATTTTTAATATTGTTTGTCTTATTAGTATAATGTAGTTGCATGAACACTTGTTCATTGAAGACTTTATATCCCTCTAATGTACTAGTTTACTAGATAGGGTAATTACAAATTTAAGGAGTGAATAAGTATAGCTTTGCAACCAACTCATTCTGTCTTTTTAACAAAGGTAACAACAATTAGTGACTAGTGTAGGGAGGGTATGCAATGAGGTTGATCAGTGATGCTTAATCATCACATCTTTATGAAAGTATATCTATTTTTTCAACTAAAAAAATTGGTGTGATGAAAGTTCTCCCACAAGCACATGGCTTGTTTTGTTGTTATTGTTGTTGTTGTTGTTGTTTGATTTTATTCCATTTTTGTTTATGTCTTGTAAGGAGTGAAATAAGACAAATGAATTAACCATAAATTATGCATCCTTCCATTTGGCTATAATTTTGATGAATTGACATCATGGCTTAATAGATGAAAATATTTATATCATGCATTTGATGAACATGACTCGAATATTACGTTCTGAAATAAGAATATTTTCCAATCTTTGACATTATATTTTCTGGCAGGTCTGAGCAATAGTGAGCATGTACTGTAAAGATCATTTGCCTAATAACTCACACCGTAGCTTAAGATGTTAAAACATAGCTTATTTCCAATTTCTCATACAGGGATGCCAACATGATACAGGAGATACAAGAAGCTCTATTTCCATTCTTTGACATGGACAGACTTCTGCGTCGAAGCTTCCTTTGGTTACAGCTTACCCCTGCAGGTCTACAGCAGTTTCTGAAGTCACAGCTTTACCCTCTTGGTCTAATGTGTAGTGCTTTAGATGTGGTCCTCTCCAAACTACAAGCACACAAAGATCAAGTCAAGGTACAGTTAAATGGCAAGATTTACATCAACTTTTTATAATCCAGCTATGAACACTGGTGTATATGTGAATATTCTGAATCATCCAGGTAGATAGATAAAGTAAATTCAATATTTGTGTACATCCATATCAAAACGATGCACTTGTCGGCTGCTACATGTGTCTCATTTCACATAATAGCTAGGATTAAATACCAGACTCATCTCGAGTGGAGATCACTTCAAATCATTCCCAAGTCGCATGTTTTAGGAATAGAGGACACTCCTTGACCATATGTGACTTTGGAGATGATTTGAAGTGACCTCCACTTAAGATGAGTCTGGTATTTATTCCAAACTAATTATGTGAAATGAGACACATGTAGCAGCCGACAAGTGCATCGTTTTGATATGGAAGTACACATTTTAAGCTGTTAATCTGGTCCCCGGATCTGGTCTCACCTGAGGCACATCATCAGGCCAAATGGGCTGGTGTTGAACTTTTCATCTATGACACAGTTGAAGTGATGTCATGGGATAGTCGCCAAGGAACGTTTTGATGGTTACGTCAAAGACCTTTGACAGGTTGTGGCATAGTCCCCCTCAGTTGAAAGAAGGTTCCTCATGCCAAACCACTTATGTTCTTGTCAAGCACTAAAACTTCATTGTCTTTATGCTTTGTAAATTTGAGGTATGAACACCAATGAATTTTGAGTAGATATACGTAACCAGAAATATCACTTACTCTAGAAACACTCTCTGCTGGTAAAACTAGGAACAATCTTTGCTGGTTTTGGGTAAAACCATAAGGAAAAGTAGAATAAAGAACATCAGGCATTACTTGAGAGGCTAGGCAATACAATTCTAACATCAACATCAATGGAATTTTGGCCGCACTGAAGATTTAAGACAAAAATTCTCAAGTGAGCATAATTCCAGAATAAATATGTTTTGTGTACTGAAACTAAAAATCATGTTGTATGATGGGTTAGATATGGTATTGGTTGAAAGTTGGTCCAAAAATCCAGTGATTAGTGATCAACATGTGAATACTCGGCATGATGATCATGAGTTGTGAAAGAGTGAGACAATATCATAATTTAGAAGGTGATTGATTATGTTTTCCTTTTAACCATGCTAAGTATGATGGAGAAATTAGAATAGTATATATTTTGTATTTAAACAAGGCAACCATACCTGCTAATTTTGTAAATGCGCCCCTATATCAACACAGTTTTGGTCCAGTCCAGCAAAATACTCTACATACATTTGTCTCAATTGATTACTTTAAAACATATTATATATGTTGCTTATTCTTTACAGTCTGTTATAGAAGATATCCAACTGCTATGCAATCAAGTTACCAAGATGTCGGAAGATAACAACAGGTTTATAGTCCAATCTTATTTTAAAAAGAGTGTGTGCATATTTTGTTTACTTTAGGTCTACAGCACCAGTTCCATGGATTAGAATAATCTTAGTCGGGATCTTAAGCTGAATCTTTTGCAAAAGTAATCAAGAATTCAGCTTTATTTTGCTTTGGTTTGACTTGACTTTTGATATCACTACATTTATAAAAGTAGACCCAGTTTTCTGTATTACTGTGTTGTAAAGAAATGAAAAATGAGAAATTGACAGATATAGTGCTATTAATGGTTATGTATTCATACACTCGTTGATAGCGAGAACCAATTAGAGCAAGCGTTAGAAAAATACGAAACATGTATTGATTGTGTATATTGTGCACTCCAGCGTACTACGCGCAGTGTTTCAGCGTGCGTTCAGCGTCGCGTAGGATTGATTCATTTTTCGGGCGGGTTGATGCATTTATATTTGTTTCTATTTTCCATATGTTTAGTGATAATTTGTTATAAAAACAGAAAAATCATGCATTTTTCTGTTTTCTCGTGTATGAAATAGGTTAATAAACACGTATTACTTGTTGCTCGAGGAATTAGACAAAATAATGCACTTGCGCTGATGTTGATGCCTCTAATGTACTACCCCTTCGGGGCTCGTGCATTAGGCGCATCAACATCAGCGATTCAGCGTGTGTCTAGTTTCTCTCCCAACAAGTAATACTTGTTCATTAACCTATAATTCATATAGTATAGTTGTCCATTTCTTTAGTATAATTATGTGTACTACACATTATGTAGTGTCAGTTAGGTCTAAAACAATTGTGTCATTGGTGTAACATAAAAAAAAATAGGGTAGGTAGGTAGTTTTTTTATTTTATTTTAAAAGCTGTAAATTGTGTTTCCTTCTCTTTTTTTTAAGTTAAATAATTTTAAAAAAAAAAAAAAAAAAACACACACAAATCAGGGTCAGGCCTACTTTTAGGGTTGGTCAGGTTATGCCAATCAAACAATTTTTTAGGCCTTATCATCTATCAAGAAATTTAGTTGTAATTTCCAGCTTTTGTCATTTTTAATAGCAAAGATCAAATCTCGATGGAAAGTTGCATACACCTTACCAAAGTAGCAAGTGAGGTGACCAAGAATGCTCTCAAGAAAGCCAACAAAAGTGAACTTCACAGTCTTATGGTAAACAGCTGCTATTTGTTTGCTGCTTGCTACAACCTGTGCTTTGTGAGTCAGACAGGATCACAGCACTCACACATGCAGCATGTAGAAGGTTATCTGGAACAGCTTCAGAAGGATGTGGCCAAGTGGTTGGTTGAAAAACTACCTACCTATCTTTCGACATCAGATGGAAAAGCTCTTACCTTCCCTGAGGAGCTGAATGTAAGACAAGTGTTCATATTAATTTTCTTTATTTTAAACAATATTGCAAAGTCTGATGAGAAATTTAAATGCGATGCATATAATAAATTCTGGCGATTCACAATACATTGCGTCGCCAGCAGTTGCTTTTGCCAATCCAATTTTTGACCTTCAGGGTCGACATCGCCATTCTAGCCACCATGTGAGTGTACTAATAATAGTGTTGAAAACAGCTCCACAAAGGATTTTGTGTACTCAATAAATAGAAAATGGATCTACTATTATATTGTAAATTACTGTTTTACTGCGCATTCGTGTGTAACATCATTATATATTGACAGTTAAACACACAATGACCATATTTTCCTGTGTTGTATTCGTATTATGCGGGCTGTCACCAACATGTTAGAGTATCTTTTAAGATCTTTTTAAAACTGACCACTATTGTCTACCAGATGAAAAATATATCACATCTTAGTCAGTTAGGTCACTTGGCCGTCCCTGTCCAAACCCTACTGGTTAAATACCACTAATTATGTATTACACGGGTTTCAATGGGAAAATGCCTAATTTCGGGTGGAATTTTCTCATATTCAGAACTCTCACAGTTCAATGCCACTAATATCAGGTGAAACTATATGATTAGATGCCAAATGATCAAAAACTCAACATAGGTTGACCTGAGACTTTTCTTGTTTTAACGCACTGAACCGTAAACACCTTAAAATGACAGCTAGTGCGCCCTCGAAGCTGAAAGTTACAATATGATAGGGCGAATGTTTACTAAAAACCGAAGCTGTGCGTATGATTTTTTGTACTATTACAACAGAAATGCCATATAATGAGAGAAAATGTACCATTTTGAAGCATCAAACTCTAAAAAGTACTTTGTTGGCTATATAACTTGATCAATTTCAGCGATTTTAATGCAGTCTTTTGAATGCCATGAAAACAAATAGTTCCTCGTCAGTATTTCAATGTATCGCCCAGGCCTATTAGTGGTCTTTAACCTACTGCACCCGGTAACACTTTACACCAGAATCAATACAGCAAATCCTTCATACTGGGGTGTGAGAGTTCAGATTAAAATCTGAATTAAGGATTTTTGATCTTGATTTTATCTCTTTTCCTCACTTCCTCTGTACAAAAGTAAAGGAGCTTTCCAAATTTCAGAGTTTTCAGACTTTTTTTTTATCTGTGGTCACTCAAACCCTGTTCATACCACCACACACCATCAAAGGACACCTTCATTTTCATTTCTGCCAAGGATTTGTCACCGAGTGGAATGCATTAGACAGAATCAACAATAGCAATAACCGACCCTATAGGATAAAAAAAAATCTACCAATAAGTGATCAAAAGGCACACACACCAAATCCTGTTTATTTGCCCCCCCCTGGTGTTTAGCCATAACAATCTTGAACTTGAGATAAACAGAGATTATCAAAAAGGTATATGTAGCGATAGCCCACAAATTTGCAAACCCATCTGAATTGATAATAAAGACCAACTGTTCCATCAACTGTGAGAAACAAAACCACTGGCTAAAAGTAAATGGCGAATTACACCTGAATAAAAGAGGTCATCATTCCTTTAATTGTTATTATTATGCACAAGATTACAACTTTACATTTGATATGCTTTGTCTTATCGATATACCCAGGTATGGCACAGTCTACTGAGTATTACCTTGGTGGAGCCTCATGTGGCAGACAATTGGAACCAAACACTGGTCAATTTACTCAAAGACAAAGTCAAGAGGGTAAGTCATTATTTAGAGCTTAGTGACTGCACATCAGTTGTTTTGAGGGTTGTGAAATATCTAAACATTGTGTTTTGGAACCAAGGAATATCCCGAGATATTCCGAGGTCCAAAGCACAATAATTAAAAATGTCATAATACGTGAAAAATAACTGATCGAGGCAAAGTCATTAACCTCATTCATAACCATCACTTTTTTATTTCAATTAAGTCACATTTTCTTCTTCTTAATTTGAAAACAGAACACAATTTTAACTAGCTAAGCTTTACTATACCCTACCACATTTGGCCGTCGCCGAAGCTACCCTAGTTTTAGCCCTGCTACACCGACGGCGCGAAACTCGATGATAGGATTACATTGAATGATGTACGGATTAATAAATTTTAAATTTAATTAATATTCATAATTATTGCTTTGCTTCCCATAATCAGCCAGGAATCTTGCTTTGCTTCCCATAATCAGCCAGGAATCACAAATCTGCATAATGATCGGTTTCTTATTTAAAGAAGAGATAAATAATTATTAATTAACTTAAGGGATCTAAAATGAGCGTTTATTGCGTTTCGACAGTATTTTTTGTGGGACATGAGAGCACCTCAGACCTATCGAATTGCATTCTGAATACGAAGCATGTCTTTCTGATATCAAATAATTTTCATTTTTTGAAAATCACAATATAATACAAATTTTATGACAAATTATAAAAATTTGATATTTTTCAAATTTTGATATATAACAGTCCTCGAAGTAAATTATGTAAATCTAATGATATATTCTTAAAGTGTATGTAGCAGGGAGGAAAAGCCGACGGTCAATTGAAAATTTTGACCTTTCATATTGAAAATATGGATTTTTTTCCCAAAAGACCTAATTTTTTTTGATGTTTTGGGGAAAAAATCCATATCTTCAATACAAAAGTTCAAAATTTTCAATTGATCGTCGGCTTTTCATCCCACCTACATACACTTTAAGTATAAATCATCAGATTTATAAAGTTTACTTCAAGTACTGTTAAATATCAAAATATCAATTTTAATGATTTGCATAAAATGTGTATTAAATTGCAAAAAACAAAAAATCAAAATTATTTGATATCAGAATGACATTCTTCGTATTCAGAATGCAATTCGATATGTCTGATGTGCTCTGATGTCCCAAAATAAATACTGTCCAAACGTTCATACCCCAGCCCTTAAGAACATTAAATAAAAACATTAACTTTTAACAATACTCAGTCATTAATTACCGTATAATATGTAAATTATGATGCACACAGGGAAGGTTACCGTTGTTGCAAGGCTACAGCGACTTCGCCGTTTGATAATTAATCAATTAATGTTCTTAAACAATTAACTTTTATCAATATTCAGTCATTAATGTTATGCCCATGAGGAAGGTTATCGTTGTTGCAGGGCTACAGCGACATCGCCGTTTGATAATTAATGAATTAATTAACAAACAAACAAACTTTATAAATATTCACCCATTAATGCGATGCCTATGGGGAAGGTTATCGTTGTTGCAGGGCTACAGCGACAATGCGACATCGCCGTGTGAACTTTGAACAACAATTTCTCAACAACCCTACTACCGATTTCCATGATTTTTGTACCAAATTTCTTCTTTTTAAAAGACCTTGCTAAGTATAGGCCTAACTGATAAAAATTATCATGATTATACGTCGTTCATAAAATGCCCCTACCACTCACAAGCTTTACTTTACATTGACCGCGTTCTTACGTTCAATACAAATCTGAATAAAGATGGAAGTTAACAGTTCTGTTTCATTCACAATGTTTTGTTGACCTTGTAAAAGAAATGTCTTATGATGCTTATTTTTTCACCTAATTAGTCGGGACTGTATGACCATTTTCTTCTTAATTAACTTTTCAGTGGTAACGGTCCTGTTTTTATTTATAACGACTGCAAGGTATGAAATCACATAAACCAGTGTATACGTCGTTCATAAAAGTAGGGATAACCATCAAAATTTTATGTTGCCCCTATTGCTACAAAAGATTGTTTTCTGGGTAGAACTCATCAACATAAGTATTTTGGCGGTTAAATGGTCAAAATCGGTCAAAAACTTTTCGAATTATGAATTATCAAAGTTTCCCATTCTGACCGGTCATTGGAACAAAATAAAATGACAAGGTCCAAAAATAGCAATTGGGAGCAAAATTGGCATTAGCATATATTTACCTTTATATATTTCTTTATTTTAACATATTTGCAAACATGAAACAAGCATATTGTGAAAGTATCAAAGGGGTTTCTTATGAAATGGCACTTAACTAGTCACTGGCATAAATTATTTTTTCAAACCGAGGCATTGAAATCAGGCATTTAGAGAACATTTGCCAAAAATCATCCAAGATGGCCGATATGGCACAAAATCAAAATTACACTAAGTCCAGGTGAACTTTTTTTTTCACAACCAAGAATTTCAATGTTATTGGGTTTAATATGACCAATTAGTAGGTGTTTAAGTGCCATTGAAGGTCATAACAATAGAGATTATCCACTTCACTCATCATGCTCATGTGTGACTTCTAACAAAAGGCGCTGGTTATACCCGCATGCAATAGTTATACCCGCATGCAATAGCATGCAGGGTATCTTCCCATCCTGTGGTTTCTTCTCCTCCTTTTCTTCCATCAAACACATCATTCTGTCAAGGCTAGCGCTAAAACTACAAAGGCCCTGGGGCCCATATGTGGTACACTTATGGGCCCTACCCGTAGAAGTGCCTTTTGCCCATCTTGGCCCCAGAGGTCAAAGGTCACGGCCCCAGGGGCCCAAATGTGAAAATACAAAGCACACCATTTCTCATCAAATGAAGCAACCTCAGGGCCCTGAGTTGGTACACAGATAGCCCTAGGTGTACTCTATATTTACAAATATACAAGAGCCCCATATGTTATATATTATGGGCCCCAGGGGCCCAAATGTTAAAATATGGTGCAACAGATTGACAAGCCTAGCTCTTAAAGTACAAGATCACTAGGGCTCATACTGCCCTCCCATGACAAAAGGAAGTATGGGACAAATTGATGTTATTGAGATATGGCGCAAAAACCAAATTCTCCTTGATTTAGTAAATATTTTACGTAATATTCATACCACATGGTGTTCTGGTATGTTAAATCAGTGTACCTTATCAACTAGTATCAATTTCCATAAAACAATGATTAATTATTTACATGAAATCATCAAAAACTTTCCAATTGTATGTCCCATACTTCCTTTTGTGGTGGTTTTTCGCCAAATGCCGTATATTTTGTGTGTACAAATCTGAGGAAGCAAGTATTATTTTTGCGATTTACCTACTTTTTGAAGATATAACTTAGCCAAACTTTTATTCAACAAAAAGATAGGGGTATAAACAGTTAATTTAAGCCAAAAAAGGCAATTTGAAAAAAATGTCCCATACTTCCTTTTGTCATGGGAGGGCAGCATATGTGGCGTATGTATGGGCCCTAAGTTGTAGATGTGCCTTTTGCCCATTTTAGCCCCAGATGTACAAGGCTGGGGGCCCCAGGGGCCCAAATTTTAAAACAAAGGGCCGGCCGTTTCTCAGCAAATAAAGTAGCTACAGGGTTCAGATAGGTCTTTTAGTATTATATTGTCATATGTATATATAATCCCCATATGTCACATAATATGGGCCCCAGGGCCCCAAACGCTAAAACATAGGGCCGGTCGTTACTCAGTAAATAAAGCAGCTACAATGCCCAGCTTGAGTCTACTGATAGCACTTGAGAATCATACTTCAACATATGTACATGAGCCCCATAAGTCATATATATTGGGCCCCAGGGCCCCAAACGTTAAAACAAAGGGCCGGCCGTTTCTCATCATATAAAGCAGCTTTATGGCTCAGAGTTGGTACACAGTTTGCACCTGAGAACTTCATTGTTATATGTACATATGAGCCCCATATATCACATAATATTGGCCCCAGGGCCCCAAACGCTAAAACATAGGGCCGGCCGTTACTCAGTAAATAAAGTAGCTACAGTGACCAGCTTGAGTCTACTGATAGCACTAAGAAATTATACTTCAACATAATTATGTACATGGGCCTCATAAGTCAAATATTATGGGCCCCAGGGCCCCAAATGTTAAAACAAAGGGCGGGCCGTTTCTCATCAAATAAGGCAGCTTCCGGGCTCAGCATTTGTACACAGATGGCACCTGAGAATTATATTGTTACTAACACCCACACACCCATCCACCCCACACACGGAGGACTAAACAGACAGATCGTATGGTATCATAATTGGAAATACCAGCGTGATGCGTTAAGGCTGTTCCAGTTAAATTACATACCCAGTGGCAGTTCCATTTCAATTACATAATCCCTCTGAAATGGCCCCAAAAAGGCTGTTCCGTTTAATTTACATACTCCCTCTGAAATGGCTGTTCCATTTAATTTACATACTCCCTCTGGAATAGTTTCCCCTGAATCATATTGCATAGCCTCACTGTGAGTAAGAGAGACTGACAACAGCACCCTATGGAGAATAAGAGAGACGACTCCCCTGGGAGGGAACTTTTTACAATATATTTATTTTAAGTGCTACGACAGTGCAACCTACATTCAATTAAAGCTTGTGACTTGGACTTTCACTTTTTACACATACAATTTCTTTATTTTAAGGCCTGATCAGCAAATAAGGACTGTAAGTTTGGGTACACCAATAACATGCGGGTATGGCCGTATTTGTGTACAAATATATAGCCTTCTAGTTCCTGTAGTATTCCTCATTCAAACCAAAGATACTATACTCAATACATTATGAGTATCTTTGTTCAAACCAATTCAATGCTTGACCTCGGAGTTACCTGCATAACATTCGCGGGCTATTTTGAAACAGTTACGGTTGCACATTCAGGTACTTCTTTTGAAAGTCCTAAACAAGGTATAGCCAGCAGCAAGTTGTAGATGGTATAGGCCTAAATATAAGAAAACGTTTAGGGTTGAGATCAGGTGAAAAATACATCGAATGAGCACGAAATTTCACATTTATGTTCAGAAAGGTGTCTTCTTAATATGATTCGAAAGGAGTATGGAAATTCCAAAGGGAAGCTGGTGATTTAATTTGTAACTCGAGATCTACTTGTTCAATTTTTAACCTTTTTACAGAGGGTATGATAGAGGTATTACTGGCAACTCTGCCAAATTACAGCTCAGTAGGCCACGTTGTTCACCTGATCTTACTGATTTGAATATTTTGTGCCATTCTTGAGCAGTGCTGAACTCAGCCACTGGCAATTAAGCGCACTGTGGCGATGGACCAATTTTGACTTGCACTTTCAGAAAAACAAAATAAGTTATGTTGCTGTAATTTGCAAGATAGTTACAAAATATAATTGGCATTAACGTCCCCAATTTTTACAGAAAAATATTGAAAAATAAAAGAATGAGATCAATTTAGAAATGTCTGTGCAAGCAGTGCAAAGTTGAGCTCCCTGCATGTCTATGGGAGTGTTCTAATCAAGTTGATGGTTCATTGGTCATCCCTAATAAAAGGCCCCAACCAGTGATAACCAGGTGCAAAAGTTCTGTTTCTTCTTAATTAACTTTTCAGTGGTCACGGTCCTGTTTTTATTTATAATATCTGGAAATTATGAAATCACATAAACCAGTGTATACGTCGTTCATAAAATGCCCCAACCAGTGACAACCAGGTACAAACTAAGTTATGTGCATTATGCGCTTACCAATGACAACTTAGTAATATTTCCTCTTGTCAACAAACAAGCAACTCCCCATTTCACATGTGCATCATATGTATATCGCCCAAGCATAATCATCTACAATCCAATGATCACTTGTATCAATATGCAAATATATGATTCAATACGTGCATGTTGAATAATAGGGATTAGGTTTTTAACAGCTTTTCACGGTTGTTTGATGGGATCATTTATTCGTTTTTCAAACAAAACATCATGTACAACCAAATTTTAGGCTTAAACAGCTAAAAGTGATATCATGCTAATGTCAACAGATGATTTTTAGTCGTTCTCAACTTTAATTTCCCTCTTTTACAAAATTATTCACTTTTATAGTAATTTTTAAAGCTTTTTCGGATATAGAATGTATCTATTAATGATAAAATTGGTGGCGCTATTTAGTTACTGGAAATTACTCTTTCAAGCTTTTAATACAAATAATTCCTTTTATTCTTTAATAAAATATGTTTATAAAATTTCCTTGTTGCTTGTTTCACCTATTGCAGCTGTTTTAATGGCAGTATTAATCACCTAACCCTTGCAAATAAAAAAATATGATTTATGATAAATAGCGCCATCTATAGTTTGCATTTAGTTAATAATGGAGCCAATTCTATATACATCAAACAGCCGTGTTTTAAGTCGGGCCTGGGCGGGCGAAGCATAAATAAACATGTGTTGCTTAATCCTAAAACCAAGCTGGTCATTTATTTTTATTCTTTAAATAATCAAATAATAATAAAAAATCACTTGCGGCGTCCCTGTAGCACGGCAACAGCGGTACCTTCACCCAATGGCAAGGTATAGGTTAGCGGCGTCGCTGTAGCACGGCAACAGCTATACCTTCCTCCTCTTCATTACATTTATTTGATCAAGTCATTACAAAATAGCACAGCAACAACGATAGCTTCGCGCCGTCGGTGTAGCCCAGTAAAAAGGTATAGCTTCGCGCCGTCGCTGTAGCACGGCAACAGCGATACCTTCGCTCAGTCAGTGTAGCCCAGTAAAAAGGTATAGCTTCGCGCCGTCGCTGTAGCACAGCAACAGTGATACCTTCCTCCCCTACATTAATTTGGTGACATGACCAAATAAGGTATACCTCAGTGCCGTCGGTGTTACCATACAGAAATAGGTATACTTTCGCGCCGTCGCTTTAGCCCCTCAAAAATGTCTAGCTTCACGTTGTCGCTGTAGCATGGCAACAACGACACCTTCGCGCCGCCGGAAATAGGTATACCTTCGCGCCCTCAATTTAGCCCCTCAAAAAGTCTAGCTTTGTGCGGTCGCTGTAGCACGGCAACAATGACACCTTCGCACCGTCGGTGTAGCCCATTGAAAAGGTATAGCTTCGCGCCGTCGCTGTAGCACGGCAACAGCGATACCTTTGCGCCGTCGGTGTAGTCCTGTAGAAAGGTCTAGCTTTGCGCCGTCGCTGTAGCACGGCAACAACGATACCTTCCTCCACCACACTCATTTGCTAATATGACAACTTTAACAATTAGGCCTACATAAGGTGCACCTTTGCACCGTCAGTGTAGCCTTACGGAAATAGGTCTACCTTACCGCCGTCGGTGTAGGCCCCTCATAAAAGGTCTAACTTCGCGCCGTCGTTGTAGCACGGCAACAGCGATACCTTCACGGCGTCGCTGTAGCACAGTAACAACGATACCTTCATTCACCATCACATCATTATTCAATATATGATACTTAACGTATTTACTCCATGAAATAAATGCTACTCATTCTTAATCAAACCACTCATTAACAATTAACATTCCTCTTATCAATATAACTTTAATCACTATTAACAATCATTGTTAATTTCTTACAACAACCCTCTTATCCCTCACACTCATCATTATTATGTCATAATTATTAATTAACTACCATCGCCCTCTAATCCATCATAATAATTAGAATTATATAATCATTCATAACCAATTACAATCGGCCTCTTATACGTCACACTAATTATAATTATATCATGCTTATTAACATCATCTTTTGATGCGGTCATCATTATCTATTATGCATAATTAATACTTCTAAGCCATTATATAATGCAATATAGTTATTTCATTATGCTTAAATTAAATTCAAATGACATTACTACTATCTAGAAGTAACCACAATAATTTAATCGTACTAACACTTATTACCTTGATGAATGCAAACTTCATTAAGTCAAACGCCGACATACTTAATTAAAAACCTGACTCATATACCTCTAACTTAATTTAAATCTATCCCATTAATAAGTAATTCGCGCCGACGTCGGTGTAGTTTTACAAAAAAAGGTGCAGCTTCGCAGCGCCGTCGATGTGGTAGGGTATTCTCCTTTTAACTGTATCTTTCGTTTCCCCTGTAAAAAATTGAATAGCCCATTAGGGAAATACATCTAGCAACCAATCACACTAGCACGCAATCAGGTGATGTCCAATTACGGATGCATAATATGTGATGTAGCGCGGTCATTGTAAAGCATACTTTTATAGCTGCGTCATGAGACGGGGTCATTATACTTTTTCAATAACCTGCATTTGCATCCACGTATTTAAGAGTTATTATCTGTGATTGGATTAAACACATCGCGTATATTCATGAGGTTATGAATGGATGATAAGGCCATGAAAAACAAGTGGTTGATTGTCCTAAACCACTTTTTGGGGTATGGTCTGTTGGAAACATTATAGTAGTTTTATCTTCTCAAAGAGTTGTAGGTCAAGAAGAGAGCACATTCCATTATGAAGTTACATGCTTTTTAAGGAATTGAAATATTGATTGAGAGCAACTATATGTATATAATAAATAATTTTGAGCAGTGAAACTATTCATCTTGTGTTGTGTGAGTAAAATTATGAATGTGTCAATCTTCATTTGAATGACAATAGCTCCCAGATGCAACATCCTATTAGCTTCACATTACGTTTTGTTATCTGGAGAGATTTGATCATGTCTCACCTCCTTTTTCAACCAAATCAATGGTAATAACTCTTGAAGTGAGGGATCAACATTTAACCACACATTGCCTCCAGGAAACACTCACTTCCTGGAAACTGAATACTACACAGGGTCATTTTTATGTAACTCATTGACCTATTTGTGTCATATATTGCCTCTAGCTATAATGACATCCATGTGATCTGGATAACTCATTGATAGATACGAACCTCTGGAGGGAATCCAATTTTTAATCAATTCTCTCCAGGAAGTGAAACGTAATGAGATTATCAGATCATTAAGTTCATATAATTGCCCCTTTCTAGAAGCTTAAAAATTACAATTATCAATTTGATATTTTTAACATTTAAAAAATGTCACATATCCCTGGTTCCAATTATTTTGGTACATTATGTATTCTTCCCTTTATCACTGTATGCATGAATCTCTTAAAACCAGCAGGGTTTCAGAATGATAGAATTCCTGTGAACAGCAGTGAAAATCTCTAATCCTCTAAGCACAGGTTTGTTTTCATAACAAGAGTGCAATAAATACCATTATATTTTGTTTTTAGTTATCTATTGAGCAGAAAATAGACCTTTGGGCAGCCATTGATGTGACTGACAAGCATGGGGATATCAGCAAAATATTCATTGATGCAGCCTTTGATGCACTAAACCAGTTCTTGATGAATGTAAGTTTCTGGACATACATAATAAATACACAATACTTTGATGTAGCAATGTTACCATTTGAAAGCTTTCACATTGCACGTAATACTTTATGAGCCCACATCTAGCGGTGTTTTCTGTATTTTATTTGATACATATTTCATTGTTAACAGTAAGTTTAGTCATTTTGTTCACAGTGCACTGCTGTGTAAATGCACAGGATTGCTGTAACTTCTAATGATGTCAGAAAAAACAAGTATCATTTTTCTATTATGTTGATGATGCTTACAAGAAAACGTATGGAAAAAAATTTGTCTCATTACTTATTTTGAAGTCTGCGCAAACTGTTTAGAACTTGAACTCAATAAAATCTCCCAGTAAAGAACTTTACAACAACGCCGAAATGTGTGTAACAGCTACACATACAACCCGACATGTTATACCCCATTTGAAATTCCCACAGTCACAAACAGTCGCGCTTTATCGATTAACCTGCCGGCCTATTCAGGGGACGTAATTCTTGGCACACACGTTAGCTCTGCCGCGTGATACAACTCCCTATGTCATTTTAAAAATTGCACAAATTTCCAAAGAAAGGTTCCCATGCTCACGATGATTAAACTTTGATATCAAATTTGGTTTCAATCTTCGAAGGAGAGTGTAAAGCAAATTATTATATAAATTATTTTGTCATAAACTCATCAGAATCTGCTTAAATGGAGATGGAACTACTGGAGACTTTCTTTTCTGGATGTGTTTATATATATATATATACACAATATATACATTGTGCAGGCCAGAAAGCTTGATCTCAGTGTTTCAACCAAATTGAGGCTTTCTGGCTAAACTGCAATTTGCTCTACGAGATGTGGCTATAGAATTGTGCTATATAGATCTGCATTATGAAGTGTGATTGGATTAAAGCTTTATGGTTTCAAAAATGTGTGGGTGTTGGTGATTATTTTGGTACCATAATATCAAAATGACCAAAAAGTGAGGATGTACGATTAGCTTCAGTCATTTATGTAAATACCCTGTGGGTTTCTTTGAAGAAAATTGCATGGGGATGTGCCACACAGACTTTCAGATGCTGACTTTCTATATACTTATTTTTTGCTGATTTTGCAACCCATCAGTACTGCCAATTTTTCATAAAAGGTATACCCAACATTGCTAAATCTTCCCAAATCGGGTGCTTAAGGGCAATTGAGCACATTGGTCTTTACTTAAAACCCAACCCATCGATATACCAAAATCACTCAGGGGTACCCCAAAACTGTGGCACATCCCTGTTGCAAGCATTTTAGTATGGTGGATGAAAAATCTGGGGTTAGATCTTAGGGTTATCAGATTCGAATGTTACTCAGTACTATTATAGTACCTTTATAGATTCTGATGACAAAAGATTTGTTGTTTCATTCAAATTTTGATTTAGGATAAGGGAGACAAGAATGTATTTGCCAAGGTTGGTGAGTGGATCAACAGCAAGTCAGAAAAGATTGGTGCCCTGTTCTCTAGTTTTCTTTTGAAATCCTGGCCCAAACCAAGGGTTAGAGGTCAAGATGTAGATGAGATGCAACTCCTGGAACATGTGCTGAGATGGACACCTTTTGTCAACTACTTCAATTTCAGAGGTATATATTTTTTTTGTTATTGTTGAAGCTGTTAATGTTGTTGTTTTAATTTTGATTACACACGCAATTACATAGCATAGTTAATTTTGTGCTTCTGAGCATGTGCATGTGAAGGGATTAAGCAACATTAATCATTGTGTGAACAATGATTTATTCTGGGTTGGATTCTCTAACATCAACAATTGAGAGAGATTACTGACAAGCTGTTAATTTTTACTTGATTAAATTTTGCATGTTCATGGATTAAATTTGTGCAATAATTTTGACACCAAATTTGACATATAACTACAGATATAATAAACTAGATTTCGCGGTTCTCGGGTTGGGCGGTTCTCGTGATAGGCCTATCTCTAATTACCCAACACCCGTTACCCATAATACTTGTCCTAACCTTTCAAACTACTACGATATGCGTCGCTCAATGATTAATCAACTCTGTTAATGTTTTGTAGCTGTGGCGCTTACTCGTAGGCTACCCATAATCTGAAAACCCATCGTTCGCCTCTTTCAAACCTTGTCCTGCTACCACATTGGAGGACCCCAAAATACCCCGAAATACAACCCAAACGGGTTATACCATAACTGATGATTTTTATGTTAATCCTGTCTTGAAAATAGGCCTATTGGTCCGATGAGATGCACCTGTTAGTCACACTGTAATGTTTTTCCGATGCGCGCGACTGTACTCCGCGACACTCCCCGCGTTGATACTCGCGATAGCGCACCGCATGAAAGCACGCGATAGTGCACCGTGCGTGAACGAAAACTTCGCGGGGACGCGAACGCGATAAGCGCAGCGGACAGAGGACGGACGGACACGCCGTAATTAGTATTAAGATAAACTACAGTGAAACAGTTGGGCATATTACACACAAAACCATACAAGAAGTTTACAACACATCTCCGGATCCCAGTTAAGTATCCACTGCCTCAAATTAACCTCTCATCATCTAGATCAATTCCGCACATTCAATCAAGTGCAATAATAAACAGGTCTCATATTGTAATAATAGCCAATCAAGATGAAAAATATAACGCCAAGAAAATGTGTACTTATTCAGAAATCAGCTTGTAAAAGCTATATCTTCTGAAAGATGAGGAGGTTAACATTGCATATAAGTGTTGTTAATCTTATTGTAACTGGAAGCCCAAGGGAAACAATCGGTTGTTTTCCATTAAAAGTGTTCCAAAGTCATATTCTAAAGATTAAATGTCATCCTCAGCTTTGAGCGTCAGTTGGTGCTTCATCATCAGTATGACCAAGGCCAGGGGTGAAGTGCTATTTGAATATATAACCATTGTTAAATTGGTAACTCTGCGAAGAAATAAATCCAATCTATCGTCATCAGCCGTATTATAACAGAATAATATAAGGTTTTTTGTCAAAATTTCACTCTTAAGTAAAGAAGGTGAAGAGTAAAGTTTAAATTCAATTTCACAATTCTCAACGAGAAGCACACATTTTTGATTGGTTTTATATGTTGAATAAGGAAGGATAATATATCATGTTTGGTATCCAAATGTGTGTATTTACTCTTTCCAAATATGTATTTTGGTGTCCCCTTGGCCAATCTTTATGAAAGATATGATGGATCAAAATGGTAAAGAGACTTTTGGGACACCCTGTATATTGTGTGTTTTGCTAAATAAAGGAGCTCAATCCTAATCCTTTAGTTAAATCTAACTGGCAATGAAAGTTCAATTTTAGCCTGATAATTATATGAATACATGAATACAAAAGCCACCTAAGTCCATGCGAAGTTATTTTGAGAGAAAAACCCGTGTATCATTTTAATTCCTTCAGTTAGATTTACCTGGTCAATATGGTAAGTTTTACGTGCAAATGAGTGGATTAACCTGTATTAGGTATGACGATTAGCATTTCAGGGACTTCGTGGGGTTCATTTTAAATTTTGGAACAAAATAAAGCACACAGGTATGTATAATGTTGATAAGCATTCTGCCATGTAATTAGACTGGCCCCAGTCTCGGTTCGGTTCCATCTCTGGATAATGTAACAATAAATAATTACGTAATGCCCTATGAAAAAAATGCCAACTCCCCCCTTATTTTCTTCAATGCCAAAAACCCATTCCTCTTCATCCACAAATCGACGCCACTAATTACACCCACCACAGTCAACCATGCAGCAATATAGAAATATACTCGTATTATAAGTGAACGCGAAAGTCCATTGAGCGCTGATTCCGAGACTGGTCCAATCTGTTAGAGATCTCACTTCCAAATATTCGTTCAACGACGAACGGTGATGCCGATGTCAATTACGAAAGCCCCGCCCCAGTTTCAATTCAAATATGGTAGCACAAAGCTATGCCGCGGGATGTGACGCAAGATCGGATGGGACACTTGTCAACAACTGAGAGGTATTGAGCTCAAGTGGCACGCGCCTGATAGACCCATGGTACGCAATAATAATAAAAGGCAACCACTCGACTCGGACTTAGGCCTATTGTCCATATTGCGTACATTATCAAGTGCGGTTTGCAAATGTTTGCACATTATTTAGCTAGGAAGCTTTTTCAAATATCCCCGCTGCCAAGCTGCGTTGATTGGTCGGATACAATATCGTTGTTTAGTCGCTACACAAACGTTAATGTAGTGAAAACATGGACGTGGTATATAGAAAAATTGCGTGACTCCAAATCCGTAAAAGTGAACTTCCAGCAGTTTGTGGGAGCTGGAAGTCAAATTGCCTACAGACTGGGAGGGTCCGTGTATTGGGTTGATTTTTAATGCTATGTAATCTACATTACCAGTCGTTCTCCACGGACCCGAGGGAGGGTCTACCATGTAATATAAACCACACACTTTCCTTTATTAAACCCATTTTTGTTCAAAAGTCATTCTCTAGCAATGAATGTGTTACAAGTGGACTTTTATACATACTGGATTTCAATCAATGTGTTACAAGACTCAAATCATGGAATTGGGTGATTCTTTCATACATGCTATTTTTCACATGCCCAATAGACACAGAGAATGAATTTGAGTTGTTCTTTCATCCATATGACAGGCCTATGTATAGCAACAATTTCCCATGCTTAACTCAATTTGGCCAAAGTATGGACTTAGGTGGCTTTTGTATTCATATATTCATATTCTTATTATTAGTCAACAGACGTGGCAAGAAATTTCAAATTTCCGCTTGTGCTTTTTATGGCATATAAAATGCCAAAATATTTATAGAAGAGAAAAGAAACAAATAATACATGTTGGATAACACACCGTTTCGAGGTCTAAAAAGGGTGTTGTTATCTGTAGCCTATTGGTTTTATGCTAATGCTGTTACATAATCAAGTATGTGGTATCATACATGTGGTTTGACAGACAAATGTGCAGTCTTTATGTGATCAGAAACAAATTTAATCAAAATAATCCAAACATGGAGTAAAAGATTAACTTTTGAATTACACTGACTGACCCCTATACCATATCTTTTTGGAGTAGGGCATAACTTATGTACACTAGACTAAAATAAAACTATTATTTGATATATTTTGTTTTGTAGCCAATGATAACGCAGGCTTTACAGAGATCCTCTCTGCAGAAGCAAGATCGCAACTGGATTATGCAAAGTCAATCTTCATCTCAGTATCCGAAGCTGTCCAAGATGGCAGCTTATTTGTCAAACAACTCCAGCTCATTACAACAGATGGACAATGTCGTCAGCAGTTTAAAGATCTGTATAAGATCATGGCATGTGCAAAGCAAGGAAGTAGTGTAGATGAGAAACCACAAAGTGGAGCAGAGACAAAGGGACAAATAGATAGGCATGATAAAATGGTGGTAAGGCTACTGAATACAAGGAAACGGGAGTTGGATGAATTGCAACACCAGAGACAGCTCAATCAAACTCTTGTTGCTGTGTGCTGTACAATAGCTCAAGGTGTGTGACTTTTGTACTTGGTATAAATAATAAGATTATAAAGTAAATTAGTGTTTCATTCATATATTTTCATGACTAAACGATTGTTCATGCCCGATGGCAGCTTCCGTTTATACATACCAGAACATTTTGTGATTTTAATTTCATCAAAATGATAACAAAAAATGACAACTAACATAATTAAAAAAACATGATTTTACTTCATTTTCCCTGCCTCGCGAATGCACATGCGGTCCACTGGGCATTAGCGTTGTTTAAGCCCGCCTCTCAAAAAAATCACACATGTTTATATAGCGCATATTAAATGTTATTATTATATCTTTTGTTTGTGGAGGTTAAAAGTTCCGCCTGGAAAGGGTTTTTGTGAATATTTAATGATATACCCTTTTGGTTGGATAAAACTCCAGAATAACTGATCTCCAATATTGTTTCATAAGCCAAAGACTTTGAAGAAAGCTGTTTTATTAGAATCTAGAACCCATTGAATTTTTATTGATGATTGTCTTTGATAAGACTGAAAACTTATTGCAAGTGTTCCATAGAACACACCGCTGGCATTATGTATGGTAATGCTTTTATATACTATTATCTGATGCCTAACTACAGAATTGGGTATGAAATATTTTTTATCTTTCAAGAGAGCCTTGTAACATTTTAGATGCCTTTATGGTTATATAATCAAACTATCATCTTGGGGTAATTTGACAGGAGCATAAGGCAAATAAAGTGTATACACTATTTATAAAATTTTGCAATTTTATAGTTGATTGTCACCAAGTTGAACAGAAACTAAGAACAGATGTTTGTGAGCTCCAACTGAATAAAGTCTGCATGTCAATTACAATGCAGCAACTTGAACAACATGGACTAGTGATCCAGCCAACCATTACACTTTTCTCACATCCAAGACCTGTCCAGGAAGTGCTAGAACAGTTGCATATGATTCATGAGTGCAAAGTGTTTAAGAAGTAAGTCTCTGATTTGATTTGATTTGATTTGATTTTATTTGGTACTCAGAAATTACAATGTTTATATATAAATAGACAATTAACAATAATATAAGATGTACACATTTTTAAAAACAACACATTAGGATGATAAAACATTATAAAAACATTATAAAACAGCAGAGCACCAAGGATAGCCAAAAAGCTTTTCAAAAGAAAAGCTTATTTCCATTGGGGTCCTTAAACATATATGAGGGGAGGGGGAATGCAAAGAACACTGAAGACAAAAAAATATGAAACACCAACACAAAATATTGCACATGAAGTGAGACCAGCTCACATTAATTGGCTTGACCAGCAAGGTGTTTTTTGACTAAAATTTTGAAAGTGTTGATTTTATTAACTTGCTTGATTCCCTTTGGCAAAGCGTTCCAATGATGAATAGTGGTGTTGTAGAATGTGTGACTAGCTTGACCTTTACAAAGATGAACAACAAAGTTGTATGGGCTACCACTGGTGCTGTGCCTATGAGCTGCAGATATACGAGTAAAATACAATTTGAAATATTCAGGGGCAAGATTATGAAAAATCTTAAAAGCATGATTTAGTTTAAGCTGAATAACCCTATCATTGACTGAAAGCATCCCAACCTTATTCAACTCGTTTTGACCAATGTGGGAACGGGGCCCCAAACCCAAAATATATCTGACAGTCTTATTTTGCATGACTTGAAGTTTATTTTTGTAATGTTGAGAAATTGACGAATACCACGAAGAGCAAGCGTAATCAAAATGACATAATATTAAGGCCGATGACAGTATCTTGCGGGTTTTCATATTAAGGAAGCCAGCCTGTCTATATAAAAATTTGAGTCTACCGCTGGTCTTCTGAATGACGTTTGCAGCAATAGAATCACCAGACAATGTGTTATCAAGAGTGACACCCAAATACTTGACAGACGTAGAGTTTTCAATAGTCTCACCATTGCATTTGACAGAGAAGTTATCAATAGTATTGAGCTTCCTTTTAGTTCCAAACAGAATGCACTCAGTCTTACCGAGATGAAGGGACAGTTTGTTATCGATCAACCATTGTTCTGCAGCAATCAAACATTTGCCCCAATGTCACACTCACCAAGGTAATTTTCGCTATATTCTGGTTCATGTTATTCTAAAGATACTTCATTTGTTGCAAAAGCCATGCATCTTAGAAACAAAGAGGGTAATGGCCGAGCGGGTAAATACGATCTGCATGGGTTCAAGCCTTGGGCTTGCCTTCAGTGAGAATTCATTTGCCTATCCCAAAATGTTCCTGCAATTATGTTCTGTTACTGTGAGGTTAGTTTATTTATCAGACATAATTTCTCTGATTGTGAAGCATACTCTGCTGCTTCAAGCAGTACATAAGAATATAATTGTTTGTAGAATTCCTTCTCACCCCCATACACGTCTGCTTAGTACATGCAGATATATGTAGTGTATGAACGACGTCTCATGGTTTGGAAAGTCATAAAGCTGGTGGTCCCAGGAAGAGGCAAAACCCTGTGCACGTTAAGTATTAGAGCTATTCGAAAAGAGAAGGGGGACCATCCCTGGTTCTGATATCTGCAATCAATCGTAGGTTCCAGGATCATGCATAGGTAATCTGTGCATGTAAAGCTTGTGCGACAATACTCAAATTTAGGTACAGCATGTATATAGGAAGAAGAAGAGTGCTAACAGACCTTTTTGAGACCACCGGCCCTATTTGAAATATATTAATCATGGTATGTATTTGTCAGTATTTGATAGAAAGTTACTCCCCATAAAAATATTTATGTTATACGTTTTTTTACCAACAGACTACTAAAGAGTCAAGCAGCAGAAGTGAGAAGCAAGAAGGCTGAACCGGCTGCCGTGCTGTCAATCTTGGAAGTAGCAACACAGGTGTTTGGTCCTGTGTATAATAACCAACTCATAGAAGTCATCACCAAACTCAGCACAGAAGCCATCACACTGGGTGAAGTGGATAACTTGTTCCGGGATATTATAAGTAGACCAGAAATCCTACAGAGTGAGCTTCAGATGCTTGCCAGGATGAGACCCAAGTCTCGGCTGAGAGATGCAGTGTGGGTGGCAAAGAAATTGAACAAGATTCAGGAATATTATCAAGTCCAGCATCAAGCACAGGCAGCAGGGGAATTGCTGAAGATACGCGATGCTTTCGTTCTCAAAGGAAACTTTAAACCTATGGAGACATTGAACAATGTGGTAAGTAGAATACTTTGATTAATATCATTATTAAACAGTTTATGTTAGGAATCTCTTAAGAATATATCAACTAAAATGTATCAAACTAAGCTGAAAATAGTGATCTTTGATCTTTTGATGATTGCATGGATTATAACCCCACTTCTAGATGTGCACAACTGACACATATATATAGTTTCAGTTAAGGACAACTTAAAAAAAATATTGTAGATAATTCAATGTTATTTTGGTTAAATAATCATCCACACTTCTCTCCACGTAAGTAGATTTGAGCAGATTAGTGTTGATTCTGAGAAAATAATCCACAGTTTATTCAACATATTATACTGAATGATATCATACATGTAGCAATGGTTTAATGTGGAGGAATGGCTTTAGATAATTAGCTAGACAATATAATATCTGAACTGCTGTTTTGCTAATTTTATATATGTGTTATCAGTGGTGAGTTGAATGCTATTCCCCTTATAGTGGAAGTTCAACAATTTCAAGAATACATGTAATGCACACTTAACCAAATTCTTAAGGAGACTAAATCTAAATTACAATATACTGGAAAATTTTGTTATATACATACTTAAATACCTCATTCAGCATGATGCTACTTTATTCCACTTAGCTATATGCATTTGAATGACAAAGGTAGAGTTTCAAAAGTGACAATTTGAATATTTTCTTATTCAAGGCAATTTCCACTCCTATTGTTACGGACTCATTATACAGCCTCACATGTATGAATGCTCACTCCACTGTTCAATATCTGTGTGCTTTGAGGGAAAAGTCAATGCACATTTTCGTCACTTTTAAAAAGCTCTCATTTTTACTCAAATTGCTATAAGTTGGTGAAATGAAGTCATGCTGAATGAGGTATCAAAATATGCAGAGCAAACTTCTCCATCTCTCTGCCACTTTATTTTGTAATTTAGTTTTAGTGTCTTTAAGAAATGGCTTTTATTTCAAGTGTTTGAATACTTTTTATGCACAGTATACTTGACTTCTGTATCACACATCCAAAATATTATCCAGTGAAAGGAAATCTACAGACAGTAAGACCTGGAGAATTATTCATTTCCCAAGAAGATTAGCTAAAATGTCCACAAAAGCTAACCATTTTAAAGTCCACTTTTAATGTGCTATACCTTAAAAGGTATAGGACATTTTTTGTTTTGGCTTCCAGCCTTCTCTAATCTTCATCTCCACAGACTTTACATGCAAAATGAAAAGGTCCATTAAAAAGAACCCCATTCAAGTTTGTAATAACATTTTCACAAAATGCTAATTTAGCAAGTACTACTGCAATGCAGAAGTTTTGGAGGGGGAGGGGCTATACAAATTATTTTTTATATTTTTATGTCACTGGTATTATAGTCTTTAAAAATAATGTCCATCTGAAACATTGGTGGATACCTCACTTCTCTCAGCCCTGGCAAAAATACTTTTATTTGACTAGACTTATGTTTGGCCATTATGCATTTTATAAACCTGAGATTTGCAGTACCTTCAGATGTCATGCGATTAAGTATCTAAAATTGGACCTCATCCCATATTCCTGTCCTGTCTTATTCGGTAAGTCACACATTATATATCCCTGTATTTATTTATTTTTATTTTACGGCAGTACAGATTTGATAGTATTTGGATGATTTTTTTTCCTTTTCAGAATGCACAGGCTTCCAAAAATCATCCACTGAGTGCCATCAATGAGGATGTGATCCAAGCAGCTAATATTCTGAGGAATGTTGGTGAGAAAGAAGTGGAATGCTTGAAACAGCTGACACGCTGCAAAGAACTCATCAATTGGGTGCGACAAGAGATCAAAGGTCAGTTGACATGGAAAGTTGTTAAAGCCATAATAATGTATTTCCATCAAATTTTAGTTTTAAATAATGAAGGAGGAGGCGGCCTATTATGCTTCACCCTATTTTGTTATACTTTGTTTTATTCTTTACCCAAGATAGTGAAATAATATTAGTGGTAACTGTCAGGAAGGGTTTTTGACCAATTGGTAAGTTTTTAGCAGGTTCACCGTCGGACAAGTTTTTTTTTTTTTAAGAATGAGACATGTAGGCCGCCCTTAATTGCCTACTGAAAAAAAAAAAAAAGCAGTTCACTGAAGACTGTCCCTTGTTAACAGAGAACAAGCAGACCTTGCCTATCTGCTAAATTTAAAGGTTTGGTGGCTCTGAAAAGAGCTGTTCACTGAAGACTGCCTCTTGTCAACAGAGAACAAGCACATCTCATCTATCTGCTAAATTTAAAGGTTTGGTGGCTATTTTGGCCATTTAACATGGAGGACTTAAACGTTGTATTATAACTTTAACAAATTTGGCTGATTCTATTTGTGTGTCACAGAATTCAGAATATAAAAACACCCTATCGAGACAGAATACCTTGAGGGATATTATTAAGTGATGTGGAATCTACATGGGTCTTTTTAAGGTGTAGAACCATAGGGAAAGCAGGAGCGTATTGAGCCCCTTTTGAACGGGTGCGCGCCCCCCGGTATCAAAAAAAAAAAAAAAAAGAGAGGGGGGGATAAAAAACACCAAAAACTATAAGTTAAGTAATGCAGTCCCTATTGGGCCGGTGGGGCTGGTATATTGGGCCTACAATGATGTGACTCATTGGTGAGGGATGTACTGTTTATAAGTACAAATGATTTGCAAGATCGACAGCATCCCATCACCTCTGCAATCCCCTAATATTTTGCTATCGGATAATCCATACCGGTAATCCATACAATCATCCCCCCAGTGTTGACGCCTGTATCAAGGCTGTATGTGGGTTTCTGACCAAATGAACCTCATATTTGGCCATTTTAGCCACAAAAGTGCCATTTTTGCGGGCTTCGCCCAAATTTATTCCACTTTTGTACCATATTTCACCAGTTTAGCTTTAACATGGCACCAAAAGGTGTTGAATTCACTATACCTCAACAATTTTTTCAAAGCCCATCCCCTCAATGTCAAAAAGAAATCTACACCCCTGGTCATCAGCACCAATTGAGATTAGCCATAGAGCAGGGTGGCAAGTCTGTCCCCTCCCCTGCTCAGTCGACAGATATATTGTGACAAAATTTACGATTTGCATCTTCCTTTTGGTCTATTTTAGACCCAAAATTAACCCTATTTTGGCCCATTTAGTATTAAAATCTTGGGAAAGCCATTCTGTGAGTAGCTCTGCGAGATGTCCCCTTAGAAATTTGTTGTTGTTTTTTTATCTCGAACTTGAACACGAATCTGAAAAATGAGAGTAACTGTTATAACTCCATCCTATCTATAGTCTGTCCACATAGAAGTACAAAGTAAATAGACCTCGGAAACGGGAAGTATGAGAATAATTATTTCAGCGCAATGCTTCTTTGGCGTGCTAACTGCTGCGCGATTTGTACACCACACTCTTTACGCGTCGCATCGCGCTCGCGTGTGACGCAAAGCATCAACCCCCGATGCCACAGATTTGGCTTGTATTTCTAAGTGGACAGACTGTATAATGTAAATCATGAAATCATAAATGATATGAGTGCTAGTGCAGCTCCTCTGATGCCTGGAAAAAGCATAAAACTTGTGTACTGGATCAAAATATCTGGAGGAAATTAACCAAAAGTTGGCCTATGCATCTTCCTTTGGCATGTTTGGCACGATTTTAGGGCACATTGTCCTCAATTTTGTTCATTTTAGCATTGAAATTGCAATTTTTACTCGCGCTTTGCGCGCATCTATCCCATAATGTTCTTTTAATAGCATATCAGTGGGACGATTTGGAAATTTTGCCTCCTGGTTCGGTGACTCCGGTACATCCTCCTTTGAATTTTAGCATTGAAATAGCAAATTTTCGCTCACTACGCACGCACTTTATCAAATTTTCGTACGCTTTTCCCGCCGGAATTCTGGGGACAGCTTGGAAAAAAACTTGTGTCCAGTTGTGGGGTAGAGGGGTGTCTTCTATCTGAAGATCCAGAGGTGGCAATCATATTGCCGTGCCCAGGGGTCATCAAAAGGTAAATCCGCATATATACCAGCAAAAATAATTTCTCGACCCCTCCCCCCCGGCCTAATCCTAATTGCGAGTCTCAAGTCTTATTAAGTGTCAGTGGACCAGTATAACAATTTTTCGAGTTCGAGCCTTTTTCTGTTGTTGAAATAGTGTAAAAGTTGAAAACTGATGCACCAAAATGGCTTCAATTGGACCTTTATTTTGCAAAGTTTCACATCTTCTGAGGGAGACTTGAACATCCCCCTCAAATACTCCCCCTGGCCGTTTTCGCTTCTGTATTACACACCTAAATGTTTTAAGCAATAACTTAATAATTAGGCCTATAGTAATACGTAGTATATAATGTAACTTTTTCTAACTAAAATTGTACACAATAATAGTGTCAAAATCACCCACCAAATGGCTTCAATTGGGCCTTCATTTTGCAAACTTAAAAGCAATAATTTATACAATAACAGTGAAAACTTGTCCACAAATGGCTTTAATTGGGCCGTCATTTCAAACATTTTCGGCTTTTCAAACTAAAATTTTACACAATAATAGTTTCAAAATGGTCCACTAAATGGCTTCAATTGGGCCTTCATTTTGCAAAAGATTCTCACTTCTCATCCCCCCTCAGACACCCCCCTGCGTCGTGCAAGCCCTCCGGGATGGCCGCTTCGCGGCCAAATTGTACTACAAAAAAACTCCTAATTTGCACCCCCCAGTCTACGAATTCCTGGATACGCGCCTGGAAAGATAAGATGTTTTAAGAAGTCTCTTAATTTGAGCATGTTGAAATTTTTTCTCGCTTTTGTGTGCTTTATTTATGCATTCTCTATAGTGTTAGTTAAAATACATAAAAATGTTTTTGGAACATTGATTGTTCTTCACAGTTGTACAAGCACTGAAAGTATTTGTAGACTTGGCTATGATAGCTGCTGGGGAAACCGACATAGAAGTTGACCGTGTGTCCTGCTTCCATCGAGCTGCAACTGGATATGCTCCTTTCATATTTGAGTTGAAGGACTGCCAGGCTGGGTACAGAGAATTACTGAGCATGGCACAGAAAGTGTGGAAAGCTTTGAAGACTGATCAACACCTTCCACAGAAACTGGTATGTTGCTTGTATATAACTTGCAAAAATACTGAGGGCATTGTGGAAATTCTAAACAATTTGTTTTGGAACCAAACACTAGGAGACTTTTTTTTCTGTGAAAAATCTGTGACCAGTTGGAAAATTCGACACAGATTTTTCACGCTATCACAGATTTTTATCTCCTAGTGAAAGAATATCCCAAAGGGCAGAGCTCTTTTTGTCTCACCTTACTTATTCAGAAAGAGACAATGCAGGCACCTATTTTGTACAGTTTGATCAGCTTGTAATACATGTAGGCAGGCCTTATTAACATCACAGATTAATATCAATATATTTTATTTGGAGAATTGTCTTGAGATATCTCGTCAGAAGTACATGTATTATAAATTATTATCACTCTTAACTTGGGTCTACTTTTTGGCGTAATGATAAAAGCATAATGATTCCTGCCGATTATGAGCTGACCTAAGCATACTTGTGTATGAATGTGCTAATTTTGGATAAAGCTTCATAAGATGAATACCATACCAAAAGTATCACTATTATTGGAAGCAAACTTTAGTAGCAATGATCAGAGGGTGGAGGACTTGTGGTGACCTGAAGGATGCTAATTAGGATATCTTGTGCCTTGGGTTCAAATTAGTTCATTATGCACAGATACTAAAAATCGAATTTTTCCCCTGGAAGTAATATTATTACCAAGCTGAAGGTTGGTTCAAAATACTTTGTAAAAGAAGTGTAAAGTGTTAAGTCCCATACCACATCTGGTACATCATGTAAAGGTCATTTTAAAATATCTATAACCTGCATGTGCATAATAGTGTGTTTTTTTTTTCAAATAATAATATGTGAAGACTGCACAAATTATATTTATTAATGGGTCATCATGGTCATGAATTGTTTTTAATTATTCCTTCAGAGAGATACACAACGACAACTGATCTGGCTAAAACAAGTAAAAGATTCCCACGGCTCAGTAGAAACTTCATCCCTAAGGCAGGCAGAAGCCATTAATAGTGGTGGTGTATACACCATAGGCAATCTGAAGAACACTGCCACCATCGAACTTTGCGTTGCAATGCGTGAGATAAATGAAGACGGGAAGGAGGAAGAGAATGAGCGTGTGTATACATTGGAGAAGTTGCGCGATTTACAGAGCAAGTTGACATTGGTGGCAGGCAAGACACAAGAGGACAGGCAGGGATTGCAAGCAAAGGTGGAACAATTTGTTCAGGTAAGAGACATTGTTGTGTGGTTAATTGTGACCCAATTTAGCTCAATTAGTACAATGCCATAAATTTGTTTTAGAGTTGATTTACAATTCAAATCTTAATAGTCTTCCCCGTAGTCTTCATTGATGTTTCAACTATATACATAACACTAGATAATTGGTTAAAATTTCATTTCAGGATGCCAAAAACTGACAATTTCCACCACAGAGTCATGATTCTCCTTGATTGGATCTTAGAATGTTATTCATTTCTGAAGAAGAGCAAGCACATAGAAGCAATTTGCAAATTATGGTTGACCTGATTGAGAGGCTATACCATATAACAAGCAGACTTTACATCTAACAACAAAGATATAACGAACTGGTTGCAGGTTGCTCTGAGCAATAAAATTAATAATAATAATATCAATTCGTTAATCAACCTATGCTGAAACAACCTCAGTATGATTTACACACAAAGTTTACACAAATAGTAAAAATATATTTGTTAAATTACTGAAATCAGAGAGAGATGGCATAAACAGTAGAGAAACAAACAAAACTTTATCCTGTGGTCATGGTAGCCAGCAGACCTGCACCAAGCCCTACTGGAAATAACAGCACCAAATGACTGTTGGTGGCCGTCCACCCACAATTTATGAACCTGATATATAGTCTTCAGGAAATGAGATGTGATATGAATAATCTTGGTCTTGGTATCATTGAGTATCAGTTTGTTGGCAGTAAGCCATGATCTAAAATCAGCATTGTATGCTTCCAGAGTATGTGCACTTAAGGTCAGATCCAGTGCCGCCGACAAGGGGGGGTTAAGGGGGTGCGTTACCCCCAGGCCCGGGATCCTAGAGGGCCGGTAAAAAATAAAAAAAGCATACCTTAACCCTAACCCTCCTGAATACTACAAAATACTACTTGATATATGCGCTGTTCGTGCATGCATCCCACTTGGTGTGATGACGCAATCGCCCTAAGTGATATATAGGCACGGTTTCGCTGGCCAGCGAAGCCCAAGACCCGTGGCAAAGTGTCGCCGACCGGGTGCTTGGCATGCGAGGGGCCTCAGGTTCGAATCCCACCCAGAGCAAACAACTTCTTTCCTTCTTTTCTCTCTTTATTCTTTCCTTCTTTCCCTTCCCGTCGCCAAAAAGCCCCTAGGCGGTTAGGGTTAGGTTACCACTATCGAAACTCAGTATAGGCTTCCTTAACCCTAACCCTCCTGAATACTACAAAATACTACTTGATATATGCGCTGTTCGTGCATGCATCCCACGTGGTGTGATGACGCAATCGCCCTAAGTGATATATAGGCACGGTTTTGCTGGCCAGCGAAGCCTAAGACCCGTGGCAAAGTGTCGCCGACAGGGTGCTTGGCATGCGAGGGGCCTCAGGTTCGAATCCCACCCAGAGCAAACAACTTCTTTCCTTCTTTTCTCTCTTTATTCTTTCCTTCTTTCCCTTCCCGTCGCCAAAAAGCCCCTAGGCGGTTAGGGTTAGGTTACCACTATCGAAACTCAGTATAGGCTTCCTTAACCCTAACCCTCCTGAATACTACAAAATACTACTTGATATATGCGCTGTTCGTGCATGCATCCCATGTGGTGTGATGACGCAATCGCCCTAAGTGATATATAGGCACGGTTTCGCTTGCCAGCGAAGCCCAAGACCCGTGGCAAAGTGTCGCCGACCGAGTGCTTGGCATGCGATGGGCCTCGGGTTCGAATCCCACCCAGAGCAAACAACTTCTTTCCTTCTTTTCTCTCTTTATTCTTTCCTTCTTTCCCTTCCCTTCCCGTCGCCAAAAAGCCCCTAGGCGGTTAGGGTTAAAGGGTCCATAAAAGCAAAGAAAAGATACCTCAGGGGGCCCGTAAAAAAAGGGGCCTGTGCGATCATTTTATCCCCGAGCCCGTAATGGCTCTCGGCGGCACTGGTCAGATCCCATAAAGTTGCATGTTGTCTGCATATACCATGCCCTTGATGTTGTGAGCTTTTAGCATATCGCCGACATGTCCTTAAATATTCTGCAAAATTTTACACTCGAATAGCAAATAAAGGGAGGTAATAAATTTTCTTTCCCTGGTCTTATTTTCACATACCACTGTCAGCAGGATAGCTCCAACCCCAGGACTCCAACCAAGCGATATGTATGATAACCCTTGCCCTTCTTCCCTGAACCTCTGTGCCACTGGCACATACATTTGGTATTTGGTAAAATTCAACATCGGCATTTCATCCCGGCATTTCATGCTTCAATGCAGGGTTCAATTTGTTATTAAAATAGATAAACCTTTCCATAGTATTTGAGCCTGCAAGGAGTTAATAGACTGTCTGAGGGTATCAGTGTCTGGTTGCTAGCATTGGTCTTACTCTATCATGCACTGAGCACTGATATTTGTATCCCATTTTAGTTGTACTTATATATTGTTGTATATATTGTTGTATATTTTATTATAAATCATATAGCAGCCAACGGCTGAATTGCATGACATTTACATTTAAAATAGCATTAAGAAAAATACATATATTTATAGTTAAACACTCAAACATTAAAAATATACAAATAAATAAGAACACATTATAATTGCACTTGACTGGATTTGGAACAATATAAAAAAAAATGAATGAATGAATGATTGGTAAGAAAAAACAAACTACATTGCTTTTAGGATGTTGGTGAGAAATGGTAGGGGACTGTTTTGAAATCTGTTGGTCATACATCTAAAAGAGTCATATTTTGGTTGTCTTCTGAGAGTCATGTGGGAGTGATACTTACTAGGTGGAAACCAGGGTGAGAACCTCACAGAGGTGCTTGCTTTCAGGGCAAATTCCTTGCAGATGTTTTGTCTCCTCTCAGACAACGAATGAAGTTCAAGGGTAGCTAAGGAATCTGCATAGGTAGTATACTTTCTACCAAGGATGTATTTGCAAACACGTCTCTGAATTTTCTCAAGCTGGGCCACCTGATAATGAGTAAGACCAGAATGCCAAAGTGGGGCGGCATACTCTAAAACAGGGCGGATGTACCCCTTGTACACCAATAACAACTCCTCGGGTGAGAAGACTTATTTTCACTTCATAAATTTTCCTCATGAGAATATGTGCAACTAATTTAGATTGTTGTTTTTGCAAAGAAGCAATTTAAAATACCAACAGCAACATATAACCATGATAATCAGAGTCTATAACATAGTAAAACTTGTGGTGAACATAGCTTGCTGTGAAAATTATTTCATTGTGGAAGAAATTTACCAGAGGGCAAGGTATGTCCATACAGAACCAAGTCCTGTTGTTAACTGGTCAATAATGACATATAGTATGAATACACCAGTAGACATTCTAGCTGTCAACTTTCAAAATCTGCTTTCAAAAGTTGTATGGATGTGTACATGTGATGGTTTGATGGCTATGGGTCCAGTATACATGGTCAAATCATGGGTGATGTTGATTTGACCACAGATACATTGTACAGATTGGTGATGATATCACACAGGTGGCCTGACTCCATACACTTCAAGGCAACTCCACTGACACCATACAGCTTCTTGAATCGATCAAGTAAATAAACCATGGTCAATGGTGTCAAATACTGCTGGCAAGTCAAGTATCCTAAGGACCACCTTCCTCTTATCCTCAACTGCACATAGTTTTTGGTACACCTAGAGGAATTAAATCTGGTACTTAGCCCAATGAGACTGCATGACTCACACGTAAACACTTGTGGTAGTTTCTTGATTACCGGCCCTGTTAGAGAATTTTAATTGCTCTTACCATGCTGTGAAGAAGTATAGTTTGATAAGATAACTGTGTTTTTCATTTGATATTCAATAGGTATTCACAGCAGCCCAGCAGTTAGCCTCCACATACACCAAACTCAATTCAGCTGGATGTATTCTCTTCAAAGAATGGAAGGCTGTTTTGTACTGCAGCAGTCTAGGCAAAGTATCAGTGCTGGTTGATTTTGGCGCTTCTGAGCAACTACTACTAAAAGGCACACGCCCTCTCATGGTGGAGCTAAGATTCTTACGGGAATTCATGGATGAGTGTCTCACCCAGTGGCATCATTATGTCGATGAGCAGAGGTCCAAATGTTACGAGCTGAATTACTATACCACAGAGCAGCTAGTTATGTTACGACAAAATTTAGCACAGTTCACAACAAATAAGAAAGATCTTCCTGCACAGGTAATTACATTACCAACGATGTGTGTCCCATAAAACTTGTACCTTAGAACATTAGGTTTATATCATTCTTACATAATTGTATATAAACAGTGCATTTGTTAATTACCATTCAATATTTCACCATCAACCAGTGCCGTTTGATAGTTTTTATGCCGCACAATACATTATGACCCTGATGACGTATCCGGGGCATGCACATGTAGGGAAGAGACTGTGCATGCTCTCTAGCACAATTTGCATGTGCGTTGTCTCTTATAGACTCGCCAATTTATTTGTGGGTAAATTATTGGAATTGAGTATTATGTAATGGCAGAACTTGCTAAAAAAAATGCCACTGTACGTACACAACGTGCGGGTCATAACACATCAAAAGGACCAAACATACAGACTCAAGATCGACAGAGTGACACACATTGGTGTCAAATGCGCTGGTGTTAAATAGCAAATTTTTCTTTGTTTTGCCTAATCTGTTCAGGTCAAAAGTAAAAGGGGACATATTTATAATATCTGACAGTGACATTTTGTGGAAAAGAAATACAAATCATATTTTTTATATATGAAATGTTAATTACAACATGGCTTTAAGTATACAATTTTCAATACTTGCATATTTCTCTTCAGATCTATGTCTTGCTGTCTAGTGTCAAACAGATGTGCAATCCAGATGACATTGATGTTGCACTCAAGGCAGCCATGAGACAGGTGGCTCTTGAAGCAGCACCTGCTCCCATGGAGGCAGAAGCCATTGATGCGCCAGAGGTGAATGAGGCAGACGTATTGAATCAGAAGAAGTTGCTTGCTAAGAAACTAGTCGACGAGTTCTTGTTTGAAGAATCCATGGCACTTGCTGCTGTTGAGGTACTTATTTCATTGATATGGCTTTGTTTGCTTGTGAAGTTTTAGAAATGAAACATTGATATTCATCAATAGGTAAAGCAATGACTACAGTACACATGCTCAATGGTTAACTTTGTTCCACAAATACAAACAGAAAAACAAATCTGTCAATATGTAACACGATCAATGACTACTTGTACACAAAGAAGATTTCACATCATACCCATAATTCACCATGCACTAGCTGCACATTCCACTTGTGTGAAATTTGACCTTTCATCCGCTTTATCAGCAAGACCAAAGCACCCCAGTGGTACTCTGCTGCTATGGTAAAGTATTCATGGTCGCTGTATAAAAGTAAAGGGAGAACCACAGAATCAGAGAAGGAGAATTGGGACTCCTATACCGCCACGTACAATCGCGCCATCAGCTATGGGGAGAAAATTGGGGGTATTCGGGTCCTTGCCGATGGTGCGCGGAGACGGACGAAAACAACTCTGCATCTCATCTGAAGCGTCTCTCAAATGCGTCCTTCATCCATGTCGCGTTGCATGACAACGAATGCCTTGATTGCATTCCGAGGGAAACCGAATACCCTCAATTTTTGCTCCATGTCTGTATCAAGATGGCGGTGGAGTCCCGGTTCTTTAATTCTGTGGGGATAACATATAGGTTCCCATTTTCCATTTCAAATTTCGTAACCCTGTTTTGTCTTACCTTTAACAGCTCTTAATTTTTGAACACTTAATTAGAGTGAACACATGAGACCCCAATTCCGGTTCTCCAAAATACCACCTGAAACCTAAGATCTCCAGTGATGCTGCTGTAAAGCTTAGCTCCTTCGTTTACACATTCAACTTGCATGCATCGGGAACCAAACATCAGTTTTGCAAAAGCATGGTTCATTGTGGTGTTAAAAATCGTCTTTGACATACACATGCCATTTATAGGTGGAGGCACCCTATTTAGATGTTTAATTATTTCCATTATTTTCCACATTGAGAAACCAATAGAATAATATAACTCCACAATATATGCATATCACTCATGGAGGGCAAAATGAGGTCCATTTTGCTATGTGCGTGGCAAACATTGATTTAAATTTTGTGTGTGGGGGTGTGTGTGTGTGATATGTATTAAGCCTAAACAAAGAGTCTTCCCCTCCACCAACCACCTTAAATTCAGCAAAATCAGGGTCAGGGTTTTAAAAAAATAGTCCCAAGAATGACAACCCAATATGGTGGATTTGCCATAGTATAACTCACAGTACTATTTTGAGTCCTGACTCTTAAAGTAAAATTTCTTTGGTCAATTAGAGTTAAGGGATAGCTACGCATTAATTTAAGTCATTACATTTCATGAATAAACAAATGCGATATTTAGTTTGCAACAAATAGTCGTGCAGAATATTCTTTTCATGCTCATTCAACTGTATAGAAATGGCCTTGATGCATGTGGAATAGGGAAATAACAAATAACCTTGAAATCTCTGTGTAAAAGCTACGGAAGCTTAAACTGTCTCATTTGCATAACAAGGAACAATGTTATTAAGAGCCAACGCCCTTAATATCAATTTAGTTGATACTGGGTTTCTCATGGTCAGATTGCCAAGCAAACTGTGGCTCATGGAATGGCTGTATGTTTCAATCTGGTGTTTGGTTTTGTTATCAACGAGGGTGGTAGGATACACCTTCACAGGCTGTTGAACCACATTTAATGGTACTGGCTCCCTTGGATTTGTCATGGGGTTGGGGCATTACCATAAGGGCAAAAAGGTAAATCTTGTCCTGTGCAAAAACATATCCTTTTTGAGTGAACATAGTGCAATCGGGCTGTACTAATAAGCTGCCTTAAAAGTGGTTCACAAATTTTGTTGCCATTCTTCCTGTAGGCTGTTGGATTAGAATATGCTGATGGTGGCCTAGAAGAATACCTAGATTGGTGTCTTCAAAATGAGCAAAACGCTGAACTCATACAAGAACTGGTAACAGGATTGCAGGCCCAAGGTATTAGGCTTAGTGATGATATGACTGATGAGGCAACAATTGGAAAAGAGATGGATTATGATGATGACATCAGCAGGCTAGCGGCGGAAGAAGAAATGTCATTTCCCTCAATGGCTCTCTCAGTGCATGAACTCACAGAAAGCCTCTTGAGAGATGTAAACAGAGGGTATGTATTGAGGGGTGGAGTAACAAGGTATGGATTGATATATGTCATGGGATTGACTGACAGGTGAACAGAAACTAAGTATTGCCAGCTATTGTGTCCCATGTTAATCATCACCTGTTAAAACAGTGGGCAAAAATACAACTTTATAACTAACCCATATTACTTTTCCTGGTTTTGCCAAGTTTAATCTATGTCCCTTGCTAAAGGAGGCAATTTTGAAAATTGGGATACTATGCTTATTACCTTTATACAAACACTTGGCTATCATATACTGAAATCACCTAAGGTCTAGCATACTTGGTTCTATAGAGTTATGAAGTTTTGTGATGTCTATTTTCTTATGTATTTTATTGGTTTTTTTACTCCATATTTTTGCCTTTATCTCAATTTCAAATTTGCCACCTTTGGCCTTCATGGACCAGATAGAAACTTGTAATTAAATTTCAATATAAAAACAAATATACCTTCATGAATAAGCATATGAGCGATGTTTATATCATCTGATAGATGTTGGGTAACTTGTAGCTTTTGTTAAAATTTTATTTTGTGAAATGTTTAGAATATTTGGATGAAATTTTAAAGATATCATACATGTAAGTCTAGATATGTAGTTAATGATCAGTATTATACTTCTGCATAATACATTTTCTGTCTTATTTATATTTTTCTTTCTAGTGATTTGAATAATCAGTTGAAGCAGTTGTGGCAGAATCATCTGCATTCCATGAAGTCAATGGATGTTGAAGATTGTCTCAGCTTGGAGCATCTGGGTATCATTCTACATCATCTCAATCAAGCAAGTATGTATATGTTATTTCATCCTTAAGATGTCCTACTATGGAATAAGAAAAGATAGACCTAGTTTGCCAGCCTAACATACGACGTATGAGCAAAAGTAATGACATTTATCCTACCTTTATTTATGTTAAATATCAGATGTTGACTATGTCAGATTACTCCTGTTCATGTTTGCCAATTTACCCTGTTGATGACTAGCACATTTATGCTTGGTCCAAACTTAAGAGTTTTGATTAATTTATTAGTCTCTGGTTTGGTAAATTACTGATTGCAGTTGAAATTCATATACCCCCTATGGAAGACATGACATTAATCTTCCACACACAGAGTGTGAATTTCAAATAGGGTAGCCTAAATTGGTAACTCCATTTGAAATATACACCTCCTATGTGGAATATTAAGGGTACATACTCTTGTATACTGGTTTGATTGGTCGAAAAAATATTTTTCATTTTTAGCTAGCCGATATGAGTATGGATCATGTGAAATAAAAAAATCAATGAAAACAAATTGTGAAAGTGTCCTTTTTCACCTATTTGTGTAATTTTGACTGGTTGTTAAGGACGCTTATTTTGTTAGCGATGTTTGTAGTCTCCTTCACAACCGGATTCATGTCGTTTTTCACTCGTCGATAACCATAATCAGTATTAGACTTGCTACCAGTCCTACATACGCCGTGCCTATGTATATATAGGACTGGCACACAGCGGTCGTGGCCTTCTACATGTAGTCTCAGGATCGGGCACTTAAAGCAAAAAAATTTTCAATTCGGTTATAAAATTGGTACCCACCTCATTATTTATGCTTACTAATATCAAACTTTTTTGAGATAAATTTAGGGATCGAATGCCTTTCAGTGTCCAAAAAGGGCAAGATTATTGTCAACTTCCGGCGAATTCGGTACCCTTGCGAAGCCCTCTGACGAGTGCATTGGGAATAAAAATATCCGATCTTTGCGATCAGAAACACAAAATTACAACTTTGGACGTACTATGGTCAAAAAACACTATTGCCAAATAATATAGAATAGAACATTTGACGTCAAATTGACAAATTATTGAAGAAAATGTGCTGATAAACATTAAAAATATATGCAGAACAATTCTCATTCAAATGCGTGTGAAGCAGAACACTGAACTCAGACCATGGATCAGACTACTCAAAAGTTCAAAGTTCATCGTTCCAATTGCGTAGCACTTTTTGGCACAACACAGAGCACAAACTGTAAATATTAATGAGGTGACGTCATATATAGTATACTACTAGGCCCATGTCCATATATATATACTTGGTACAATGCAATGATGAGGATGCTTGGAACTATTAGATATTAGAAGACAGATGCAAAAGATCAAATAAATCATGGCTACAATTTTGGAGGTTAAAAGAAGGATAACAAACAATTTTATAACAAAAAACAGACAACATGTTGGGGTTCTATTGGGGCTCTAATATTCAGTTACCGTAGGCCTATATTGGGGCCTATATTGGGTTGGTATAACTATGTTTGGTGAACTATTGGGGGATTAATAGGGGGACAAAGATTTTTGGCAGGCTGGGGAGGGGAGTTTTTGGCAGACTAATAAAAAGGGGGGAAACAGTGGCGTGCAGTGGCTGCTCCTACACTGGGGGCTGAAGAAAATTCAATTTTGCCGCCCCAAAAATAAATAATTAAATAATCAAATAAATAAATAAACAAACATTAAACAATTAATAAACAAATAAATAAATAAATAAGTAAATAAATAAACATAATTATTTATTAATATTTCTAGGTATAGGTCTGTACTAGTACACAATTGTACAGCATCTAAGAAAATAGAAGTGAGTTATTAGTGCCATGTATGTGAGTGAGTTATTAGTGCCATGTATGTGAGTGAGTTAAAGAAAATTAAAACAAACCAACTCCATGATATTATAGGTCTAGGTTAATAGATAAATATTAAGTAAGTAGGCCAAGTAATCAAAGCTAATTAGTATGGCCTCATATAAGTAAATAGGCCTAAATGAAAAAAAAATAAAGCACTACATACAAACAAAGTTTAACATTTTTTTAAATTTAATTTGATATTATGAAACCTGACTAAACCTGGCACAAATTCCCCACAGAACGAGTAAAACCTCATTAATATTAGCATGAAAGTTCATCTGTATTGGTAATCCATATAATTATAAAGATTTTACCTTTCAAATATTTTGTGTTCCATCTTGGCGCCGTGGTCTTTATGAAATGGCGCCCTATAAATGCCTTGTATGTAATGTAATTTTAAGTTTTCATTTCAATACAATATTTACCTCCGTAATTTTCCGATGTAAGGTCTACTATTTTACATCGTTCGTCCAAGTCAGACCTGGTCCAAGTCAGCTGAATGACATCTCATTAATTATTCATGACCTACTCTACGTGGTACCGTATAGTGTTTCTACGTCATCGTCCAAAACAAATTGGCGTCGTTCGGAGACACACATTCACTCAGTGTGTGGAGGAAAATTACACTTGTGGAATTTAAACATTTATATGAATGACAGATTGTAAGTACTCTATTACGTGAACATGGTGGTCAAACGGCCGCTATAAACGTGCCCATTTTTAGCTGACCTTGTTATATAACTAATGAAATATAAACAAATTCAGACTTAGAATCACCATATCTGCCAATGCTGCACATGTCTCAAAATGTTAAGCCCGAGTTTCTTCAAAGAATTATATTGTAAAATATTGGTACATACTATTGCCTCAAAGGTAACATATGCTTGTATTAACATATTCAAGGAAGTCTTGCAATTTTTTAACTTTTCGAAATAACGAACCTAACATTGAAATACAGCCAGTTTAAAACAAAGTTTGGCATATGAGAAGTTGAGTGTAAAATTTGTGTTTTCTAGAACATATAATTTATATTTGCAAGACCCAAAGGTCAAAATTATACAGGCAGGATGTAACTTTGGGGTGTTTGATACATGTCTGCAGTTTGATAGGAAAATCGGGCAAAAGCAAATCTATGAAAAAAATGGTAAAAAAAACCCAGCGAGAGGCCCAATCGATAATCAAATTAATGCACTCCCAGAGAAAATATGTTGAAGCCAAAAACAATTCCCCCCCAAATTCTGAGAAAGAGAATGTATCCTTAAGGTTATGTCTTCCATAGGGGGTATATGAATTTTAACTGGAGTATCTATTTGTTGGAAGAAGAAAGTCAATATCAACTTTTCTGCCCACCTATAAATGCTATAGCCCTAACTTTTACTTCTGGTGTAATTGGTATACTTCGATTCAAACCCTAACATTACTATAATTACTTGGCTTTCTCTCTTGAAGTTTCAGCTCTCACAACTACTGTATATTGTTTTCTCTTTAAGACTCTCACCAGCCTGACAGAAAATTTCCAACATTCTTGAAGACAGGTCAACCAAACCTGATTGTCAGATCTGCAGGTAAATTTATTTACCTTGCTGTTAACTTCTGTTTTTATTATGATTTTTTGGTTTGCTTTTTGTTGCCTGTTGTAATTTTATATGAATTCCAGAATGCAAAATAAGTAAGTCAAATTACATTGGTTTCTTTTTTGGCAAAGCTGTTTAAATGTGAATGGTTTCATTTAGAGGAAAAGAAACTGTCCCTCAAATTTGCCGATGTCCTAAAATATGTGAATGTGACAAATTCTAATGAAAGTATTTCATATTAAGAGCCATTGCCCATCTGTTTTAAGTCAAGTGAGATTAAATTTTGAAATTACGAACAAATTGAAATTTAATCTTCTTGATAGTGATTGGTATTTGATTGTTATGCAGGAGACATCTGGACAACAGTGTTGTCATTATACATGCATGAAGGAGGACATCTGCCTACTCAAGAAGAAGTGCTGATATGCAATACAGCTACAACTCTAGAACAGGTAAGCCCTATTAAATATTTGCATATATTTACATTATGTTAGGTCTCCCCTGTTTATTGCAAGCTGTTCATCATACATGCATATGCTATTTTCAGAGAAATGGCCTTCAAATCAAATCAAGTCAAATCAACTAGTTACAAATCTAAACATACATAAATAACATTGTGAAATGAAAATGGCAAAAAAAGAAAGCCATTGAGGCTTATAAAACATCACCTACATGACAATATAAGCTGCAATATTTTTTAAAAAAAGGAACAAGTAATTCATAGTTTGGCACATTTTGGAACCACATACACCTGAATTAAGGTATGTATACAGACATAAACAGGTTCTTAAGTTGATCATGTAATTGTTTTCAAGATTTGATAGAATTTGATTTGTTTGTGAGAATTTCTGTGTTTCAGATCAACTGCTGAAAGATTGCAACATTGGAATACTATTAAAACCATGGCCATTTATTGTGTGATTTCTTTGGAATAAAAACCTTCATATCTAGTCCTTAGTCATCTGCCGTATCCTTGTGTTTTGACTGTTTCTATGGACAATGTCCTTTGGTAGCTTGCAGTGACATGAAAATCTGTTGCTTTGCTATTTGAAGGTTCTGTTACTATGGAGACGAGCCTTGAGTGACCAATTAAATCGAGTGTTCTGTCTAGTGAGAGCTGACCTGTTGGACTATGATGTCAGTGTGAAAGCAGAGCAGCAGTTGCTTCATTTGATGCAAGGAAAAGCTGGTAAGACGAAAAGAAATGTGAACCTCATAAATATTTTTTCAATAATCCTGACATCTTGTTGGTCAAATGCACCAATATCTGTGTGCTGTATGACTACTTACATGCTTAAAATCGCAGAGATGCAGGGCTTTGAGTTTGGCTAAATGCACAGAAAGTAGGCTTTCACACCCCTATACTACCACACAGTGTTGCAACCCCATTGTTACACTCTGGCAATTCTATATGAATGCGGATATTGCAAAAAAATAGTGGTGAATTTGTTGAGATCACCGATGGACAATAGCACACAAATCTAACATAATATGAAATAGCTCATTAAAATTTATGAGGTAATTATGACACCTTATTGGTCAATTGGACTGGAACAAAGTGTGTAGTAATAGGGGGGTGTGTTATTTTGCAAATTTCAACTTTTTAATATGAATTGCAGTTCAAAATATGGTATCAACATTGGAAATCAAGAATATGAAAGAATTTTATTCAAAAATGATTTCTAACCCCCTGTACATGCCCCTTGAAAATTTTGAAACAAGGTTTCCGAATTCGGCAGGCTTGTTGAGCAGACGACATTAATGGAAGTTGAAATGGCTGTAAACACTTGATTTAAGTGCTTTTTGCTAAAACTATGGGTTGTGTATGTGGCCTTCTTGATTAGCTAGTGTGAAATTAGTTCCATATGATGACATTAATGAGCAATTTTGGACATTTATAGGTTAGTGTGGTGTAAAAAGTGAGTAGGCCTATCTTTGTGATCTTAGAAGCAGCAAGTGGAGTAGAACACTTTAAAATGAAAAGATAGACTTTGTCATCACAGATCAAACAGCTCATAGTGAAGGTGTAGAAAGTCTTTATTGATGAAAGGCTGGATTCTGGGTTTATGTCTGACCATCTTTTCTGTAAGGTGTAGGCCTGTATGCACAAAAGTGGAATTGAGTTCCATCAGGAATGGTCTTTTACTCTTATTTACTTCATAGAGTAATAGCTAGCAAATTCTAAAGATTTACATGAAAAGTTCAAAAACAATACAAAATAAATAGCTTAAGAAAATGTAAAGGAAAATGTTCCTTGTCCTGGGACTAAATTCAACTAACTTTAGACCCGGTCTAACTCATTTGTGCATACAGACCTAAGAGTCTTACCAAGTTAAGTAGACAAGATAATACCCAAGAATAAAACTGCTCAACTACTTCCTCATCGTCAAGCAGTTTGACTCCACAGGCACTTCGCTGCATACAAAGTTAATAAATCATGGAACAAGTCCAATGAATTGACATTCACATTTCCCAGTGAGCCTGAAGGACTCTAGCTATCTCTAGGAGGCCCTATATGAACACATACATGTACTTGCATGCATTGTCAGTGCTTCTTGGATCTGGACTCCCTGAAAACCATATAGTCTTACTATACAGGAGCTCTGATTAGTTTACATCATAATTATAGAGCCATATTTTTCACTAACTAAACTTCAACAGTTACAACCTACTCAAAACTGATAACCGCCTTTTATCAACTTTATGATGACTAATTGCGCAATGATCCCAAGAACCTTAAAACATCAACATTCTAGCATTCTCCTGTGTTTATGGACAGATTCCAGCAAATCAAGTACATGTATGATAATGACATTTGTGACAGGGCTACTCATTCTTAAGTAGCAGAATCTTTCTCATATATGAAGCAACAAAGATAAAGATAATTGATCATGTCTTTTCCGGGGTTTCAGAAGCAGAAGGGAGACAGTTTTACCTTGGAGGAATGTGATCTTACAACTGAGCATGTCATAGGCCTATCTTCCATGGATCCAGAGAAGCTTGACAAGCCACCGATCCAAAACCTTGCGGGCTGTATCTTGAAGATATGCAAGGGACACAAGTCTTTCACTTCTTAAATCAAGTGATGTTTGCAATTAAAAGATCATAGAAAAATGTGTGTGAAATATAATGCCGAAGACATGAATACGGTACATGAACCTCTAGTTGAGGAATGTGATGTCTAGGCAGACCGCGGATGGATTAACGGACTTAAATGAAGCATTGCACTCTCTTCTAGACAAATAAAAAGTGATATTTATCCTCCAGCTGATAAGCTGTTTATGTTATTGTCAACATATTGTATCAAACTCAGCATTTACAATACAAAATAATTCTTAAACAGGCTCAAGAATCACAATTTCTTTCAGTTTCTATGATAATCTACTACATTAAGCATGTGCAAGGCTGCCGAATTCGGCAACCTTGTTACCAAATCTTCAGGGGGCATGTACAGGGGGGTTAATCTACTTAAATTTATTTTTAATGATCATATTCTTGTTTAGTATAGTTGATACCATAATTTCAGCAGCAATTCATAAAAAGTTGGAATTATCACACCCCCCTAGTAGTAAGACACTATGAAATTTTTACACTGAAAATCACACTGATATCTGTAATGGACACTGAAAATTTAACACAATGAACAACACCACTGAAAATAACACTGAAATAGTTCTTTTGTTATTCTGTATGCAAATAACCATTGTCCAACCACACTGAAAAATGGACTGAAACTCCTCTGAAAATCATTGGCCAGTCATTAATCCCACTGAAATGGATTTAATCCCACTGAAATGGATTTAATCACACTGAAATGAGCTAGCCTGTTTTATTGTTATGGAAATTAGTGCCCTGGATCATTGCTCATTATAGCAGACAATAACCACTTGATATACCACTGAAAAATACACTGAAATACCACTGAAAACAATTTCAGTCTAACAATTTCTTTTGTTCTGATGATTTTCAGTGTTACCCTGTCATTTTCAGTGTGATTTTCAGTGTAAAAAATTCATAGTGAGACAGGTACCACCAAAACTGACTACCATTGTGTTTTTGTTATCAGGTTATCATCTAGTAATACTCAGCAGCAGTGAGAGAGAAGACAGCTCTCACATTGTAACAGCTCTAGACCAATATCGTGTCGACATACCCGGCATGCCACCAATAGCTGACATACAGCATTATCTGAGGCAGGAATTAGAAGCACAAGCACAGAGTGTTCAGAATATCACAAGAGTTCACCCAGCAGCTATGATTACACCACATGGGTAAGTCATGGGCCAAGTCCTTTAATCCATCATAACTCCTGAACCCAATCTTAAGTTCCAAACCCAGTGTAACTCTTCTATATAGGATTTATATGTAAGAGTTCTGATGTGTTTGGGCTTACCATGGAGTAAAGGACTTACTTTAACACTTTGTAAAATTCACCCCTGAGAAAAGTAAGTGTCAGTGTATTGAATGAAAGTTATTGTACATTGTTCTCTCTCTGGGTTAATAGGATGATCATATAGCATGACGCTCTAACCAACTGAGCCACAGAGGCATGCTGGAGAAGAGTGGAAGATATAAATCTATAGGTATTAGGTTTGAATGATGTTCTGTTTTTTTCCAACGTTTATGTGCACTGGCTACTCTGGGGAAACATTAACATTTGTTCAGTGTATTGATTGGGCATTCATTCATTCATTTCATTCAGCTGCAAAGCAAAGTTTCTTCATGTACTATGATTTTTTTAAGCCAAAGGGGTAATGGCAATAAAACGTTATCAAAGTCACTTAACAGTTATTGTACATAAGAGAAGTAAGACGTTCTTTGCCTTCCAGGTCTTCTTTTTAACTTGCAATGGGGCATATATAGAACATATCTTCTGCAGAGCATCTTCCTGCATCCTCAAGATATGTTTAACCAAGATTAAATGAGAATGAACTATAGTACCTTTCCATTCTGGGTGGAAAGACCAGGGTGGTCAATGCCTTGTGTAGGACTCAAGCTCAGAACACCAATCCCTGTCTCCATGTGATACTGACTCCACACTTTTCTGTTAAATCCTCATGACTTACCTCATTATTTCTGCCTGTTTTTTGTCAGTTGCACTGTTGAGGTTATAGTATCTAGTCGTCCTGGAGTAGGCAAAAGTCTAGCCATCAAACGCTATGCACAGAAACTATGCAAGCATCTAGGCCGTAATTCTGGTGATAAAGTATTGGTGACAATGCCACTGCAAACAGCACAGGTAGAGGAGGATATAGTTGTATCTGCATTGCTTCCATATCAGCAAGCATCTTATACAACAAGCCCACGGATCTTCCATCTGGATATTGCACCTATGGTGAGTACTATGTTAGATAAATCATAGATTTATAGAACACCCTATGCTGCAAACAAATTGAGAGCTTTAAAAAATGGAATATGTGAGCAAAATACAGATTAGTAGTTGATTGAAAATTTTGAAAATTAGTTCAGAGAGATGTTGCAAGCAATAAAAAAAACCACCAGAGCAAATCACATACTGGCAACTTATGGAAACTAAGCATTCAAAAAGCTTATGGCGTGGTGTGATTGGTCAGACCAATCTTGTACTGAATTGCTCTTACTTCATGCTGCTTATTGAATGCAGTGTCTGCTGCATGTTTGCATGTTTACACCTTCAAATTGGCTAAATATGTTTTGTGGTTGCGCATGATTGGTGTTTTTCATAAAAGTACTCCTGGAAAGGTTTCTTAAATGTGGTGACAAAATCGTAAATTGAAAAGGAAGGGTAAGCACTCAACTGCTCTATACATACTCTGGAAGCCCGATCCACTCTATAGGAGAATCAGTACAGTCTAGTTTGATTAAATGGGCCACCCACCTTCAAATTACAAGCTTACAGCACACCTACCTATTTTGTACAGTATTTCCAGACTTTCAAGATGTATATTAAACTTTACATCCATTCATGATAGAAAGTCTCATTATTATAACTTCAAATTTCTCCCTTTTTCACAGGTCAAGGATGGTCTAGACCATCTGCTCTTCAATCTTCTGATTCTAGGAGGCTTATGTAATAGCCATGGCAAAGCCTGGAAACGCAAACCACAAGACTTGTATGTTGTTGAGATCACAGACTTTACATTACAACATAGACATTCTAGGGTAAGATATGAATTTGAAATGAAAAGGGTCATTACAGTATAAAATTTAAAGTATTGAAAATTTGAGGCCTCCTGTTAACATTTTTTCTCTACAAAGCAACAGGGTTTTTAAATAAAGATAAAACTTAACTAGTTCTGAAGCTTTTGCTAATTGCCTAGCAAAATAAAAGACAATTACAATTAATATGCAAATTGGCATAATAAATGTGCAAATAAAATTGTCCCTAGCAATTCATTCTGATATGCCTTCAAATATTCTTGATGTTAGCAACTTTCTGATCAAAATTTGCACCCATATCTCAATTTAGTACAAATATCAGAAAGGAGTATTTCATCAACCTACTGTGGCGCAGCGGTACGGGCTCTGCCTTGCAATCGGTGGATTGCGAGTTTGAGCCCTGGTGGTGCCATCATGTTGAGCACTTGGGCATGGCACTTTACCTTACTTCTCTCTCTCTACCCAGGGGTGAAATGGGGAGCTGTTTTGAATTGACAGTACCACCCAAAGGTATTTATAAGCATGCCTTGGTCATTGTGTGGCAGCTGACATTAGTGAAAGGTGCTGTATAAATACCAACATTTATTATCTATTTTCAGTGATGAGGCATTTATTAAATCATATCTAAAGCATAAAAATGTGTTTTCATTTCAATAGTTTTGTACATGTACAGATCCAATAAAAAACATTTCCTATTCATACGGAAATATTTTAATATCTGTCAGGTATCTTGTTGACCCTGGAGTGTGTCTAGATCTAGATTTCTACAAACCATTTGTCTGGTTTTGATGATGAAACTATGCTATAATTAAAATCAAAGGAATAAATCAAATTTATGTATATTTTTTGTTTTCCAATTAAGTTTTAGAAATTTTGTTAACATTGAACTAATGATGTAATTTTTTTTTGCATTTTCAGCATTCATCCAAGCACACCACACATCCATTCTATGCCTTACTTCCAAGTGTTACTTGCAGAGCACCTCAAGAAGTACTTTATGCTATGCATCGGTCAGGTAAGATAATACTCTGAAATTATTATGTGTTCAATTAACTTAATAGATGCAGATTTCATTGTGTAATTATAACTGGCTCTTTCACAACATGATAGACAAAAAGTAAAGAAAAGGGAAGTATTTTCAAAATTGCCAATAAAGGTTAAAAAGGAAGAATTAAAGTGCTTCAAACCAAATATTATTTATCATACCAGTTTATGCAAGAAGGTGATAAAATTCTCACTTTAATATTTCACAAACCCTAATATGAGCTACCCAATAGGGGTGGGGGAGGGCAACATGACTGATGAGGATACCCTTGGTCTGATTGAATTGAGGGGTACAGTTCATTTTTTTGTATGGAATGTTTTGTTAAATATCAACTCTGATTGGGGCATGTGGCCCCAGTGCTTCTATGTTGCTATGCCACTGAACTATTACCGTATTTGTATACTTTTTAGCTGTCTGGCCTAAAAGTGACCCAAAGGTCGACGAGGAAGAGTTCAAGAGCGAGGCCTACCAGAGGACCTTCCAATACCTCATGAAGCGAGAACAGAATGCAAATCTGGACGACTTTAACTTCCAAAGTAATTCTGTGGAGGGCACACGAAAACAGTTTCTAGAAACGCTTCTTAGGTAAGCTTTGCATTTTATCTTTTTTGGACCCACCCTCGGTTGTCCATATCATTGTGTATGTTTAGGGGGAATGTGCAAGGTTGCATCTGGGTTTTTGTTTTAAAGCCATACGTGTACATAGGATATCTTAGAATATGAAATTGGGTTTTTTTTTTTCAAACCTAATTTTTTTTGCATATTTGTAATGTTTACACATGTCCCAACTTACACCTAAATGAAATCAGCCAAATTTGTTGTGTTTGTAGGTCAACAGAGAACTTTTGATATAAAGTCATAATTATGACTTTAAGTCCCCCATACATTTGTAGAACTGCATGTTAAATTGCCAAAATATTAGCGGGTTATTTCACTTTACCTTGTTTATTTCAGCTTAAAATGGACAGCAACCCTTCCCTGCAGTATTACTAATATTATTTCAGCATTTGGGTAAAGAATAACAAAATAAAAATTTGACGAAAATTGTACATTATGGCTTTAATATATAGTTACAGGTCGATAGTCCAGCAGGTCATTATTCCGAAAACCCAATAACTTCTCAAGTGATACCCAAGGCAGGCTGTATACACACAGCAAGGCTTTGCCCTGGTTGTATCTATTTGCAAAGTCAATTGTTAATTTTTTATGATTGACCTGTTGCACCTGAAACTTAACAACAGTGTCATGCTTTTCTTTATGAATATAATCTATCACATGGTCACACTTGGCACATTCTTTCTTTGTTTTTTATCACACAGAAACTGTGGTGTAATTGACCCATCTTGGGCAGAGCTGCGCCACTTTGCACATTTCCTAAGCATTCAACTTCAGGATTGCCAGCAGTCAACATTCTGTATTCCTGAATTACTAGCAGACACAGGACTTCAAGGATTCAAATCATTTGTTGTCAAATTCATGGTACAGATGGCAAAGGTAAAGAGTAATGTGATGTTATGTTTGTACTATATATACCGTAAAACCTCATCTACAAGCATATAGAGTACTTTAGATGAACGCTAAATTAATTCAGGCGCCATTCATCAACAATATTATAACATTATGGAGTTTGAGCAAATAAATTACCAATACAAGCATATACAAACAAGTACTATTGTCAGACCAATCTATTGTATTGGCATAGTTACGGCTGTTTCGTATTAATTTAGCTTTCATCGAAAACACTATATGCTTGTAGACGAGTTTTTACGGTATGTGACAGGATTTGATCCGATCAGGCCAAAGGCGGTAGTTTGTGAAATTAAGATTAGCACTGTAAAAGCTCATAACTTCACAACCAAGTCTGATGGGAATTTAAGGATATCAGCAATCAGTGGTGTGGCCGATTATGGTGTCTGGGGGTGAAACCCCTCGTGGGGTTTGAAGGGCCCCTCATGGGGGCGCTATAGGGGCGAAGGCCCCTTGAAGCCCAAGCACTTTTGAAAATGAAATGTACAATTTTTTGACACTAAATAGGCCGAATTACATTTAATGTTTAATGTCCCAATTTAAACCTAATATTCCTTATTTATCATAGATAACAGTCACACAATCTCACATTTCCCATTACAGGACTTCGCCACACCATCCCTCAATATGAGTGAAGAGAGTCCATCCAAAGCCAGGTTGTTATTGGGTAATAATGATGGAAGAGGCAATGGACAACAGGCAGATATCCCAGAGTTAGCTGCCTTTCAGCTCAGACGAAGATGGGAGTCAAGGTACAGGTTATATAATTATTGTAATTGATATATGCAATTTGTATTTTTTGTCCTTCATAACCCAAGAAAGCTTTCAAAGGTCAAGTGACTTTATCAAAGTTATTGAATTTGAGAATAAGTCATTAACATTTTTTTGAAATTTGAAAAAGAAACTTTTTTTTTCTACACTGGAACTACTGTGCCAGAAATAGGTGGAGAAATACAGCTGTTGGAACACCAAACTAGTAGAACTTATAATTAATCTGATTATGTTGTAGGAGGGGAAAGTATTTAATTTCATAAAGGTGCCAATAAGTTTTCTTTCTTTTCATTGACAGCTTCCATCCCTACATCTTCTTCAACCATGACCATGAATCAATGACATTCATGGGCTTCATCATCAACCAGCAAGGTTCTCTAATTGATCCCACCAGACGACAAATCATTGAGCCTGGTCTAATGACACCAGAGCTGAGGGGGAGGGCTTCAGCTTCAGCGAGTGGATCTCAACACAGACTTTGATCAGTTAAGCAGGTTAGTGTTTGGACAAATATGTGTAAACATGGCAGTTTACACTGGAACTACTGATGCAATTCTATTGTAAGAGAAAATATTATTCTTATTTGTCTTCCAGGTGGCCATGAGGGTGGGGATGGGAAATATCACCCACAGGTGTGGCTGAGGAAATCATGTTGCCATTGCTTTCTCAAGTATCCGTCACATAAACTATATATTTTTGTTTTCCTGTCAGAGTCCAGAAACTAATGGCTCTCTGTATGGTGTTGGGTGTAGAAGATGTGACTGACCCAGATGACACCTATGAATTGACCACAGACAATGTCAAGAAAATGTTGGCTATACATATGAGATTCAGGTAATATTAGTTAATGGGTAAGACAGAGGGATACTGTGTGCAATTAGTCCTGCATGGATAAGCTGCAGAAGGCTGAACCTTATAATGGCACAGAGTGCATGTATGGTCTTTATGTTCTCATATAGGCTACTACTGATCATGAAATCAGTAGTTACTTTATTGTACCTCTAAATCACTTACTATGACTATGTTACAGAAAACTAGAGCGGTTACCGCACCATAGCTGAACCATGGGGCTTTGGCAATATATTGTGGTACATGTATATATCACCCCTTTAAAACCCCTTAATGACCTTAAATGAATTTTAAAATGTTTCAAACATGTTTAGAATGTCATAAGGATCATTGCATTTAAATATCAGCTCAATTTGAGCATTTTTGAACACTTGACCTTTGACCCCTTTATGACCCCTTAATGACCTTAAATGAATTTTAAAATATTTTAAACATGGTTGAGAATGTCATAACGATCATTGCATTTAAATATCAGCTCAATTGGAGCATTTTTGAAAACTTGACCTTTGACCCCTTTATGACCCCTTAATGACCTTAAATGAATATAAAAATGTTTTAAAGGGGGCGCAGCACTAATTCAGCGTCCCATAGGATAACGTGTGAATTCGGCCTACTTCAAGCGCCATTTCTAGCGTCCCTGCAATACTTGGCAAAATAAATTTGGTATCAAATTAAAGCTCTGTTTCTCTAGATTCCAAAACTTTTGTCGGCATATATCGATGACCATTGACTTTTTTTGCTATTTTGCGTTGCAAAAAAAAAGAGCTAAAATATACTAAAACTCACCACTCACATTTCAAAATCGGGTTTCTCTTAATCCGCCACAGAGAATTGCTTTTGAGATCAATTGTCCAGTTTTTTTCTGCATGTTATCATTAATGACACTTGTCGAATTCAAATAAGACGATATTGAGTGATTTTAAGTGAACTTGTTGGTAGATATGGTCGCTACAATCTCATATTCACTATGGACTATATTAGCCGAATTTCGTTGTTACATAAAATGCGTAGTGATTTAGTGTTGCGCCCCCTTATAAGGTGTTAAATGTTTTCAAAATCCACATTTATTACTCATTAAGTAAACTAGAGAAAGTTTGAAGCTCAACACCGAAGATTTCATGTCTCTGCGACATTCCGTTCAAGAGAAATGATGTTTTAAAGATCAAGTGCCGAAACGCAGAAAATCGAATATTTCGACTTTTCCTCCAATATGCAAAATTTTGTACAAAACTCACAAAATTAGTGACAGACGACAATTTGAGCACGTCTTTGAACCGAGTTTAATTTCTTTTCTAGATTATCAGTGTTGCCATTTTGTTTTGGAAATCATTTATTACTGAGTCTGAAGTATAAATACCCCCCCCCCGTTCCAATGGTAACAATTACGATCTTTTTGGGTAGGCCTACTGAATATTCAGCAAAACGGCTTCATGCAGATTAACAATGTCTATTAACCTTAAAATCCATTTTTGAGCCTTTTTGAGGATTTTTGGACTCATTTCTAGACTTTGCAGGCACCTACTCGGCCAATAAAGTGGTTTTTTTTCAATAATATTTTATGGGGATGACTTTTTGTAATCTTTGTTTATCATCATGATTGAAATAGAACACATTTTATGAAGCGCATCTGTTATTTTGCGCGAAGAATGTAAAAGGAACGCGTTCATAACGACGGCCGTTACAAGGGGGCGCAGCACTAATTCAGCGTCCCATAGGATAACGTTTGAATTCGGCCTACTTCAAGCGCCATTTCTAGCATCCCTGCAATACTTGGCAAAATAAATTTGGTATCAAATTAAAGCTCTGTTTCTCTAGATTCCAAAACTTTTGTCGGCATATATCGATGACCATTGACTTTTTTCGCTATTTTGCGGTGCAAAAAAAAAGAGCTAAAATATACTAAAACTCACCACTCACCTTTCAAACTCGGGTTTTCTCTTATTCCGCCACAGAGAATTGCTTTTGAGATCAATTGTCCAGTTTTTTCTACATGTTATCATTAATGACACTTGTCTAATTCAAATAAGACGATATTGAGTGATTTTAAGTGAACTTGTTGGTAGATATGGTCGCTACAATCTCATATTCACTGTGGACTATATTAGCCGAATTTCGTTGTTACATAAAATGCGGAGTGATTTAGTGTTGCGCCCTCTTATAAGGTGTTAAACGTTTTCAAAATCCACATTTATTACTCATTAATTAAACTAGAGAAAGTTTGAAGCTCAACACCGAAGATTTCATGTCTCTGCGACATTCCGTTCAAGAGAAATGATGTTTTAAAGATCAAGTGCCGAAACGCAGAAAATCGAATATTTCGACTTTTCCTCCAATATGCGAAATTTTTTACAAAACTCACAAAATTAGTGACAGACGACAATTTGAGCACGTCTTTGAACCGAGTTTAATTTCTTTTCTAGATTATCAGTGTTGCCATTTTGTTTTGGAAATCATTTATTACTGAGTCTGAAGTATAAATACCCCCCCCCGTTCCAATGGTAACAATTACGATCTTTTTGGGTAGGCCTACTGAATATTCAGCAAAATGGCTTCATGCAGATTAACAATGTCTATTAACCTTAAAATCCATTTTTGAGGATTTTTGGACTCATTTCTAGACTTTGCAGGCGCCTACTCGGCCAATAAAGTGGTTTTTTTTCAATAATATTTTATGGGGATGACTTTTTGTAATCTTTGTTTATCATCATGATTGAAATAGAACACATTTTATGAAGCGCATCTGTTATTTTGCGCGAAGAATGTAAAAGGAACGCGTTCATAACGACGGCCGTTACATAGGGGGCGCAGCACTAATTCAGCGTCCCATAGGATAACGTGTGATTTTGGCCTACTTCGAGCGCCATTCCTGGCGTCCCTGCAATACTTGGCAACATAAATTTGGTATCAAATTAAAGCTCTGTTTCTCTAGACTCCAAAACTTTTGTTGGCATATATCGATGACCATTGACTTTTTTCGCTATTTTGCGGTGCAAAAAAAAAGAGCTAAAATATACTAAAACTCACCACTCACATTTCAAAATCGGGTTTTCTCTTAATCCGCCACAGAGAATTGCTTTTGAGATCAATTGTCCAGTTTTTTTCTGCATGTTATCATTAATGACACTTGTCGAATTCAAATAAGACGATATTGAGTGATTTTAAGTGAACTTGTTGGTAGATATGGTCGCTACAATCTCATATTCACTGTGGACTATATTAGCCGAATTTCGTTGTTACATAAAATGCGGAGTGATTTAGTGTTGCGCCCTCTTAAACATGTTTAGAATGTCATAAGGATCATTGCATATAAATTTCAGCTCAATTCGAGCATTTTCGGCTAAAATGACCTTTTTGACCCCTGTGACCCCCAGGATGACCTCTGACGTTGGGATATATTTATTATATTCTTTACTCCTTCCTCTTTCATTTGACACCACTTGGGGGTTCATACCTTTGTGGCATTTAAAGATATGTCCATTTCAGACCAAATGGTTGGTAAGTAAGTAAGCAAGTAAGTAACATACCCTTATCAAGTGCATATTTGGGGGGCTTTGGGGTGCGAGCCCCCTGGGGTAAAAGCAGGGGGCGGCGGAAGAAGAAGGGGTGGCAAAAAGAGGGGCGGCGGAAGAAGAAGGGGCGGCAAAAAGAATTAGTAAAGTAAAAAGGGCGGGAAAATGTGAAAAAGTATAAACATTTTTGAAAAAATGGTACTATACATCAAAATGTGTCTTGCTTTTAGGGCGCTAGCGCCTAGAATCCTTTTTGTTTTTGCTATTCACTTTTTCAAACCCCCCGGGGTAGGAGCGGCCACGGTACGCCACTGCTTATATAGGCTGATACCATTTCATGGTTCAGCAAAAATGCTCTTTTGAATCATTCTAATTTTTCAATAGTATGCTAAATAATTAAGATATACCTAGTAATGCGATCAGCCCTTGCTCATATGAAAAATGGGCCATATCAGGGCAAATGCACATTTAAGTCATGGAGGGCATTATGTTTGTGCTTATTTGCATGGTACAAGTTATTCTTGCTGTCTAGCAATCAGTTGTGTAATCAACCAACACTCAATGTGCCAGTCAGAATGTCTGCATGTTACCTTTGTGGAACTCAATCTACCCCTTTTAATATTCACTCAGATGCATAAGACATGTCCTTAAGAATGCAAAATTCAGAAAGCATTAGCATAATCAAAGAGGCCATTCTCAAATGTGACCATTCAGCACAACTGAGCCCTGAAGTCGCCAATCATCATTTTTGAGATATTCAACCAAAATATTCTGCTTGAAATTAGCTTTAAAATGATGTATATCATGTCTATAGTACTTGACATTTAAGTAGTGAAAATCAATAAAACAGTCAATAAATCCTTTGTTTCCTATTGTTTATTGTTAAGTTCAATGGAGCATATCTCAATAGTGGCACTGGCGACATCCGGGCTCAGTTGTGGTGGATGGTCACAAATGATATGTGAGAGCTGCATGCAGATCATGAAATTCTACTGTTTTACATACCAATTTTTAGTGGGTATATAATCCCTTACTGACATTGTGTATATGCTTGCAAGTCCTGTCATGTTAGATACTTGTAATGAACATGTGTGATTAACACTTTAAATTAGTGAGAGTATTTCATTATGTGTAGAATAATGTAAGTTTTAAAATGCATTTCGCTTTGGGTTTGAAAATCATCGCAAGCTCTGAGACATTTTTATGTTAACATACTGAATAATCACTTTATTTTGTCTGAAGATGTGGCATACCGGTAGTCATCATGGGTGAGACTGGATGTGGCAAAACTCGTCTCATAAGATTCTTGTGTCATCTGCAAGCCGGATGGCACTCTATGCAGGGACTCAACAACATGATTCTGATGAAGGTATGTCTGTCCACTCTGACCCATTTTTTCTTTCCACTCTGACCCATCATTGGGCTATTCCAGTTGAAATCCATACACCCCTATTCAAAATCTGATCTTAATCTCTCATGCAGGGGGTGTAGATTTCAAATGGAGTCATCCATTCAGGTAACCCCATTTGAAATTCGCACTCCCTGTGTGGATGATTGCGGTCCTGTCTTCCATAGGGGGTGTATGGATTTCAGGTGGAATAGCTTATTTATTAGGCCCTTTTGCCCAAACAGTGTTGGAAAAAGTGGTGAATCCAGGAAACTGATTTTGGTATTTGGAGGGAAATTTTGCTTTCCCAAATAGAGAATTATGTGCTAACTGTGTGACATATCTTGGTGGGAAGTTTGGCTTATATTTGCAAGATATTTACATGTTTTCAAAGCCCGACCCAGATCCAGTCCAGCACAAGAGCATTTTTTTGTCAAACTTTGCTATACTTTGTAATTTGATCCATTTTGATCAGGGTTTTATTGTTTGTGAATTTAGCAAGTGGGCATCGAGATGCTAACATTGCACAATACGCGAAATTAGGGTTTCTCTACCGGAAGTCAACTTGTGCCAAAATTCCTTCACACAATGAAATAGGCGTATCGCAAAACAATAGATACAGCTTGAAGGTTAATCCGTCTCCTTTGTTATGGGATACGCCTATTGCATTGTGGGAAGGAATTTCGGCACAAGTTGACTTCCGGTAGAGAAACCCTAAATCCACGTATTACATGTTTTATACTGAGATTTACTTAATTTTGCATAGAAAGTTGTGAAACAAACACCTTGCGTATCTCTAAAACTTTGAAAAATATTAAGACAAATATTTCAGACATTTTTAATATGAAAATTTAATCATCCATCTTTAGACTGTTTCCCCTTGAAAATGCTGAACTTTTTTCAATGAAATTTATTTCATCATTATGCAATTAGGTCCATGGCGGCACCACAGCTAAAGATATCCTGAAGAAAGTGAAGGGAGCTGAAGAAAAGGCCAGAAGAAACAAACAGGAATTTGGTGTAGACACAGTGTTGTTCTTTGATGAAGCCAACACAACAGAAGCCATTGGGCTAATCAAGGAAATCATGTGTGATGGGAGATCAAATGGTGAACATATCAATATGGCTGATGGAGCACTCAAGATAGTGGCAGCCTGTAACCCATATAGAAGGTAAGATTGTTAACATGGACATCCTTAGATCAAATGGTGAACATATCAATATGGCTGATGGAGCACTCAAGATATTGGCAGCCTGTAACCCATATAGAAGGTAAGATTGTTACCATGGATATCCTTAGATCAAATGGTGAACATATCAATATGGCTGATGGAGCACTCAAGATAGTGGCAGCCTGTAACCCATATAGAAGGTAAGATTGTTAACATGGATATCCTTAGATCAAACGGTGACCATATCAATATGGCTGATGGAGCACTCAAGATATTGGCAGCCTGTAACCCATATAGAAGGTAAGATTGTTAACATGGACATTCTTAGATCAAATGGTGAACATATCAATATGGCTGATGTAGCACTCAAGATAGTGGCAGCCTGTAACCCATATAGAAGGTAAGATTGTTAACATGGATATCCTTAGATCAAACGGTGACCATATCAATATGGCTGATGGAACACTCAAGATATTGGCAGCCTGTAACCCATATAGAAGGTAAGATTGTTAACATGGACATTCTTAGATCAAATGGTGAACATATCAATATGGCTGATGGAGCACTCAAGATAGTGGCAGCCTGTAACCCATATAGAAGGCAAGATTGTTAACATGGACATCCTTAGATCAAACAGTGAACATATCAATATGGCTGATGGAGCACTCAAGATATTGGCAGCCTGTAACCCATATAGAAGGTAAGATTGTTAACATGGACATTCTTAGATCAAATGGTGAACATATCAATATGGCTGATGGAGCACTCAAGATAGTGGCAGCTTGTAACCCATATAGAAGGTAAGATTGTTACCATGGATATCCTTAGATCAAACGGTGAACATATCAATATGGCTGATGGAGCACTCAAGATAGTGGCAGCTTGTAACCCATATAGAAGGTAAGATTGTTAACATGGATATCCTTAGATCAAACGGTGAACATATCAATATGGCTGATGGAGCACTCAAGATATTGGCAGCCTGTAACCCATATAGAAGGTAAGATTGTTAACATGGACATTCTTAGATCAAATGGTGAACATATCAATATGGCTGATGGAGCACTCAAGATAGTGGCAGCCTGTAACCCATATAGAAGGTAAGATTGTTAACATGGACATCCTTAGATCAAACGGTGAACATATCAATATGGCTGATGGAGCACTCAAGATAGTGGCAGCTTGTAACCCATATAGAAGGTAAATTGTTAACATGGATATCCTTTTATATCTAGTCTAAAATATTATTTGAATATACATTATAGATAATAAGTCATTGTCCACAATGCTTCTGTTTCTGTACATACTAAATTATTGCCCTACAAGTTGGAACTAAGTAAGTAGGACCCTCTTGTGTGCTACTGGAATGGATTCAAGATTGGGACTTCAAAGGGTGGTTACCCTACTCTTTTCTTACTGACTGCAAGCTGCATCAATATTGTGAATGTAACGGATGCCTTAATATCCCTTCCAAAGGACAGAGTACATATTATCATGGTTCATTGTCTAACTGCAATATTCCATGCATATAGATCAGGGGGGAAGCTCATTTGTTCTACTTATAATTGACAAACATTATTTGCATCAATGAAGTCACAACTTATGTTTGCATCAATTCACATAAGCATTCGCAAGTCACGCATTGCACAACTAGCAAAAGTGCTGCACCCAACTTCGTGCATGTCATTCTATGTTAATACATGATTTTATGAGTCTTATTTTTTTCGCCAACAAACTTTAAATGAAGGCACGGGAAGTAGACAAGCAAGCTTAATGTGTGGCACCATGCTCTTACCGAATAGAAACTAGTTCACATCATCAGTCCATACTGTTTTATGTTGAATTACATGCTGAGAGACATCTGCCTTTTATCTGTCTAAAATAACCAAGATTTCTTTCCATGATGTTATTTCTTATGATTAATGTCAGCACACGTTGCATTTCACCCTAGACATTCAGAGGACATGATCAAGCGCCTGAAGACTGCAGGTCTTGGATACCATGTGTCAGCAGAAAATGCACAAGAAAAGCTAGGTAAGAGACAATTTGATAAACAATTGTGTGTTTCTCAAACTTAATAGTGTAGGTCTACCCAGCAGATTTGCTTAACACTAACAGTGCCTTCATTGATGTGTATTGTTTGCCAATCAAAAAACACACTAGGCTTATAGAAATTGGTATTGTAAATCAGTAAATATTATGGTAAATATTTGTTGTTTGTGGACCATGGGTATATAATAATATGCATGCTAGGTGATTCTTATGATTAGGGGGGCCTTCATATTTGCCTGGCATATTTATAACCAGACTTGCTTCATAAGTATGATAAATATAATTCCATTAAAGAATTGGCCCAACCTAGCTAGGCCTATATTGTCATTGTCATACTCAACTATAATTACATGTAGCAGCATCCCCATGACTCTGCATAGATGATAGAGCATATTGAGTGTCGGAACACTACATCTGGGATTTTGCAACCCAGATGAGAGCCTTGCCAAGTGCCAAGATGAGCTCTCACTCATTCAAACATTTATTGTAGACCTGGCCAAAACTGATATACTATAACTTAGGTGGTCTATTGATAATCGATGATATTGATAAGCGTTTATGGGTTAACGCATAATGCAATAGTGTACTACCAGCATCTATTAATTGGCAAAAGCTTCATATAAAACATTTTAAGGTTTGCGCATCACACAACACATTACATGCAAAAGGCAAACAAACTATGGTAAAATAACCCAGAGGTACAATGTTTTGCATTCCATGTTGGCATGGTGCAGTCGGAACTCTTTTAGTCAGTTATCTTTTTGGTAAAACCTCAAACTTTGTTCTTGTTTACAGGGAGTATACCATTACGTGAGTTGGTGTATCGTGTGCAGGCCTTACCTCCCAGTATGCTACCATTGGTATGGGATTTTGGCCAGCTAGGGACAGATGTAGAAACCAAATACATTAGGCAGATTGTCCAAAGACATGTAAGTATATTACAGGTATTATTTAGGCAGATTTTCCAAAGACATGGCAGGTTGTCTAAAGGCATTAGGCAAGACTGTTCAAAAACATGTAAGTATCCATTTGCATGCAGTGTATTAATCCTTGAATGTTATACTTTACTTGTTCACTCCAGGATATTAAATTTTAAATTCCAATTTTGCATTATTCCCCATAAATCAACACAAAAATATTATAGATATATGTTATTTCTCAGATCAATTGATGCAGTTATTAGCACTCCTTGTGTGAGAATGCTCAACCCACTATTGTACAGCAAACTAAGTTTAAACCTTTCCTTTTACTTTGTGATACAATTTAGTGTTCGTTTGTCATACCGCATAGATAATATTCAATGCAGAACTATATATACCATTCTGGAAGCTTTACACTGGAAGTAATAAGAAAATTAAAAAAATCAAAAGAAATATTAGTAACTGCTATATTTGCCCTATAACCACGATGAGCACAAGACAAAGTCATTTCAAGTGGTACATATTATTTGCTATATGATTAGGGGTCAGCTGATCAAGTCGGACATGCGAAATTTTTCAGGGGCAAAAAAGCTCCCAAAAACCCTAGAATAACATCATCTGGGAGTGTGAAAGCTGGTGTATTCCATCCAAACAGCATCGGTTATCACAATTTCTTCGCACAAGTTACCAGACCAATACCTGGAGCTGCAATTTTGAGACCCTGTTTGCAACGTTCAACCTGGTGCAGAATTCAACAGTTTGTCATGAAAACCAAGATGGCGACCATGTATAGCTAAGTTCCCTATGGGGGGTGGGGCTTCCAATAGTCGACATTAAAATGGGAAATACTGTGCAAGTGCTATTGTTTTGCCTGTTAACATTATTTATCAGAATTGCTGTTACTTCATCTGTAAAGTATGAAAAGATTGAGCTCAACTTCACCAAACCAGAGTATGGTATTTCATCACCAAATGTATCATCATTTCATCAACCACGTTATGATAACACATGTATCTTATTCTCTTGTATGAACACTATATCACTATGGAAAAACACTCCAAAACAATTGAAGATGAAAGAGGGATACTTGTTTATGCTAATCCTTCTTAACTCGTGGGACCTTGAATTAAATCCAGGACCGTATAGAAGAGCCCGTAAAGTAAAATATCCATGTGGTATTTGCGAGAACAATGTAACATGGCAAACGGCTGGTGTACGCTGCGATCAATGCCAAGTTTGGTTCCATCAAGATTGCATGAACATGCCAACATGTGTTTATGAAGGGATTACATCAAATATCTCTTGGTATTGTTGCTCATGTGGCTTACCAAACTTCAGCACATCATTGTTTTCAAATTGGTCCATAAACACATCAAACAGTTTTGCTAGCTTAGATATCGAGGACACGTGTAGTGCGAGTCCAGAGAAACATGGCAAGGGTCCAGTACCTAAAGCTACTTCCTCGCCTATTCACAGTACTACCCGGAAGAAAGTCCAGAAACGCTCCTCACTCCGTATTCTGACAGCAAACTTTCAAGGTTTAAGAGTAAGAAATAGCAACTCCTTCACTCAGCTGACTCCCTGAAACCTGATATTATAGTTGGAACAGAGTCTAAACTTACCAGTTCTTTCAAAGGGAACTACAATGAACTTTTCCCTCCAGGCTACAGGGCCTTTACAAATAACACCAGCCTTGGTATTTTCGTCCTTGTGAAGGAAGAAATTCCAGCGACACTTTTGGAAAATCTGTCCTTGAATGGAAGTGCTATGGTAGTGCAAATTAAAATCAAGGGCCAGAAGTTGCTCCATGTAGTAGCTTTCTATGGCTCACCGAGTGAGAAAAGTTGTAGCTCATTTGAAAATCTCGATACAGTCCTATGTGATCTCCAGCAGAAGCACAGAGACCAACATAACTTATGGCTATGTGGGGATTTCAACCTCCCAGACGTGAGTTGGGAAAACCACCAAGTCATGGCCGGGCAACTAGACCACACCAGTCGGAGTATATGATTGATATTTGTCATAAGTTCAACTTGGACCAGATCCAATTAGAACCAACAAGAGTCACCAGAACAACAGCAAATGTATTAGACTTATTTTTCACATCAAATAGCTCACTCATTGATAATATCAGTGTAATGCCTGGGTTTAGCGACCATGAAGCGGTCCTAGTGGATTCATCTCTAAAGCCTGAAATACATAAGAAACCTCCACGTAAGATCTTTATGTATTCCAAGGGAGATCTAGACAGTTTGAAAATGGATCTTGGCGATTACGTTGAGGGTTACCTACAAAACTGTAATGAACGAACAGTGGAGAGCAATTGGACTGACTTTAAAAATAATTTATTCATGCTCATGGATAAATATGTCCCCAGCAAGATGAGCACCACAAGACATAATACACCGTGGTTCAACAGGAAACTACACAGAATGAGGAATAAACAACAGAGACTTTATAATAAAGCAAAAAAGACTGGCAATGAAAGACTATGGAAGAAATTTCGTGATTACAGAAAACAATACAACAAAGCTCTTCGTGAAGCTCAGAACTCCCACCTCGCGGAAATCTTCAGTCCTGATCATGATGATAGCAAAACGGCCTTCTTCAAATATGTCAAAAATCTCCGGACAGACAGATGTGGTGTTAGCCCATTAAAATCAGGTAGCAACATCGTTTCAGATCCGCTGGGGAAAGCAAATGTAATCGAACTATTTCAAATCAGTCTTTACTCAGGAAACAACTGAAGACGTACCCGAGATGAGTGGAGATAGTTTGCCTACAATTCCTCCTCTTGTGTTTTCCTGTGACGGTATACTGAAACTACTTCTTGAACTCAACCCTAACAAAGCATCAGGGCCAGATAACATACCGATTAGAATACTGAAGGAATGTGCAGAACAAACAGCGCCCCTTCTCCAGGCATTGTTCACGCAGAGTCTTCAAACAGGCACCCTACCAGCTGATTGGCAGACAGCACTTATCACACCTCTGTTTAAAAAAGGAGATCGGTCACTACCATCCAACCATCGCCCTGTTTCTTTAACTTCGGTGTGCTGTAAACTTATGGAACATTGTATATTTAAGCACATTATAAATCACTGTGAAGCGCATGACATCTTAACAAATGTCCAGCATGGATTTCGTCGAAAGCGGTCCTGCGAATCCCAGCTACTTGAAACGGTTGATGATCTTGCCTACTATATTGATCAAGGAAACCAGACTGATGTCATAGTGCTAGACTTCCGAAAAGCCTTTGACACGGTACCTCGCCGCCGCCTCATGTCAAAGCTAGACCATCTGGGTATTCGTGGCTCAACTTATAATTGGATTGAGTCATTTCTCACCGGTCGCATCCAAAAAGTAGTTGTTGATGGAACCGAATCCACAGCTGAGAATGTAATATCAGGAGTTCCGCAAGGCACAGTGATGGGGCCGCTCCTATTTCTCCTATATATTAATGATTTGCCGCAGTCCATTAATTCGCAAGTGCGTCTCTTTGCGGATGACTGTTTAATATATCACACAATTCGCAATAAGTCTGACCACAAGATTCTGCAAGATGATTTACACCACCTTGAAACTTGGCAGCAAAAATGGTTAATGCAATTTAACCCTACAAAATGTATTGTGATAAGAATGACTAGTTCTAGGCGCACACCACAAGTCTTTGACTATTTTTTATGTGGGCAAAAACTCAAATCAGTCGACTCAAACCCATACCTTGGCGTTGAGATTTCTCGCACAATGTCGTGGAACCTCCACATTGACAATACTGTCAAGAAAGCTAACTCCGTCATGGGTCTGGTGAAGAGAAACCTCTACGCAGCACCTAAGGAAACAAAAATTCTAGCATATCAATCTAGCGTGAGACCTACTTTAGAATATGCAGCATCCATTTGGGATCCGCACACACAGAAAAATATTACTAAACTTGAAAAAGTACAGCGCTCTACAGCCCGTTTTGTTTGTAGTAACTATAGCAGATACAGCAGCGTAACATCTATGCTACAAGAACTAGAATGGCAATCTCTTCAAAACAGAAGAGAAGCTGCTAGACTCACCAATCTGTATAAAATCAGAAAGGGTGATCTACATGTAACTGCTGCGGATAAGCGGCTGATTCCAACTAAGAGCACTCGCTTACATTCTGCAAGATATAAACATCTCAACTCAAGAACTGAAGTATATAAGAACTCTTATTTTCCCAAAACAATTGTCGACTGGAATGCCCTGCCCCCCTCGGTCATCGAGGCACCTTCTACACCATCCTTTAAAGAAAGGCTTAAAGAACATTTAATCCAGCGTATCTAAACAGCTGACCCTAACCCCCATTAGCGTGATCCTCCAGAGGAGGCGGTGCTGATTATCAATCCAGATCCAGATCCAGATCCAGAAAGCAACATAAATAAAATTGCCATTAAAATAATGCTAATCATGTCAAATGTTCAGATAATATTGTCTTTGAGTTATCAATAAATAGTATACAGACAGTTCAATTTGTAAGTTTTAGGCTCAATATTTTGTTCATGTTTATTTTTCAGGTGAGACCAGGTGGTTTGGCAAATGACCGACAGGCCGATGTCATCACCAGAGTGCTAGCTGCGTCTCACGATTTCATGAGATCACAGAAGGTAAGAGATGATTGGCAGTTGTATCACAAGTGTCCTCACAATAAAGTTTAACACAGTGCAACAAGTTAAACTCAATTTACCCTTGCTGAGAAATGGACCAATCCATGTTATTGTTTACCGGGTCAGATGTCAATCATTGTCATGCAGATAAATTTGTATTGTTTGGCTCGACCCGGGAACCAATGGGATTTGCCGCCTTCGCGGGGTTCGGGCGTGATTAGGTTGTTATTTATTCACTGTTGGTTTTGTATTGACACGACAACAACAAAATCTTTGGCTACCGATTCTTAGAAATCAACAGCAACTTCATAAGATATAAACAACTGACTGATTGATGATAAAAAATCAAGCTTTGGGAAGCTTAAAATGTGCACGTTTACTGCATCAATAACAAGGACACGCTGATTTTTCTACCTTGTTTCTGCTTACTGCACAACAATATAATCAGGATTCAGGTTGCGAATTTAATGCTGCGCTATGTATAATTGGTGGCGAGTTCGGCGCTGGCATGCAGTGCTAAAACTTGGATGTAAAAAATATTGATACATGTAGTAATATCAACATTTTGTGCACGTTTTGTGAGCTAGTAAGTCAGTATTCTATACAATCGTCGTGGAAAATTCCGGAAAATTACGGTGAGCGAATCCCACTGAACAGCACAACATGCACGCAAAGCAGTCATCTTCAAGACTTCATGAAATTTGTGGTTGAGTAATTTCTGATTAGACAGAGAAATATCCGGGTGAGAATAAATTTATTTAATTTATGTATAATGCGGGAGTCGAAATTGTATTTAAATGCATCTAAATAATATTTAATGGTGTTTTCTTGCACACGAAAACTGCTCCAAAACTTTGCAATTCCTGTGGCTTTACGCATTTAATATTAATGTTTGTTTACCAAGTGTGGTTCTATGAATAATTCATGAGGTGTAATTGTTATGAAGGGGCAGGGTTTTACAATGCACATGTAGCCATTATCCAAATAAGGCAAGGCGTAATAAAAGACACGCTCATTATGACGTCAGGGTCCTTGAGAATTTGACATGGGCGATTCAATCGATATCCCGATTGGCAAACAATGACTTCCCATTGCAAATCAATGGCGAATTTTTCCGGTGTCATCGTATACATTTGAGCCATAGTTTTTACCGGCAATTTGGACAAAGCAATTGTCGAATCAGTTTGGCAGCTCGGAATTGGGATGGCAAAATTTAAGCAAATTAAACTATCGTTTTTTGATTGCGCCGGTTCATTTAAGTAGGTTTTTTTCAGCATCGGATATGTTTTTAGGGTAAAGTTGACAGTCGTATTTTAATTTGGTGCGAATTCAGTTCAAGCAGTGCCAAGAAATATTGTCAGTTTTCTTGAAATTAATGTGGTTTTCATTCAAGGATCCCTTTTATAGTTAAAACTCAAAAATGTTGGGATCATGTGGCTTTACTTAATTTACGTATTAAAAGCTGGAAAATCATAAGTAGAGAATTTACAGATGGTCAATTTTATGTTCCTACTTGTAAATAACAAAATCAATAAAAATAGAATAACAAAAGGGAAGATGTATAAAGACGATGATAATGTCGGTCAACGATTACGATGTTTGGGTTGGGAAATCCCTAATAATGATAATAGTTTTAAGTAGCAAAATATACGGTGTACAGATGATAATATTTAACGCCACTTGTAGCAAAATAGTTCACAAAGGCAATTTATTTTAGCCATAAAAATCTGGAAAAATCCTTGTGCAATTTCCGTCTCCCTCGTTCGTCAAAATGGGGTAAAGACAGCCCGTCACCCCCTGGCGAATTTAGCGTAGTGGGCGTTTGTGGTAAAATTTTAGACAATTTCTAGGTGTGATTTCACCTTTTTATGTTAATGCAAGCATATTTTAGGTGATAATTGTTAGTAAAACATTAGCAGGCCAGGTTTTTGTGGCTTATTGAAAGGAAGGGTATCATGAGTATATTTACCCTTGGATATTTACCTTCATAATGGACGATTATGTCTAAGCTTACTCTGCATAAAACGTATATAATTTACATGACAGAGTCGGTAATGCATTAGTTTTGTTTGTTTGGTTGAATTTGGTTTGATTGTGGCATAATGCCTTACTTAAAAGGTAACCTAGTTTCATCCATAAAGTGGTCATATAGTGTAGGTCTAATTTTAGTCACGGGTTGTAGACAAAATGTATCGAAAAACAAGGATAGCCCGATATGTCCCTAGACGAGAAATGTTATTGAATACTTGGATTTTGGATTTGGATTGGAAATTTGATTGGACTGGAATTGTAATGTTCTTTTCTTTGGATTTGGATTGAAGTTGGATTTAAAAATTGGATGTGAATTTAAAATTTTAAATAAATAAATTGGACTGGAATTGTAATGTTCTTTTCTTTGGATTTGGATTGAAGTTGGATTTAAAAATTGGATGTGAATTTAAAATTTAAAATAAATAAATAAATAAATAAAATATATGCAAGGCTCTTTTCTTAGGATTGAATTTGGATTGAAAATTGGTTTTTGGATTTGGATTGGAAATTTGATTGGACTGGAATTGTAATGTTCTTTTCTTTGGCTTTGGATTGAAGTTGGATTTAAAATTGGATGTGGATTGAAAATTGGAAAAAATAAATAAATAAATAAATAAATAACATTGCAACGCTCTTTTCTTTGCATTGAATTTGGATTGAATTTTGGATTGGAAATTTGATTGGACTGGAATTGTAATATTCTTTTCTTTGGATTTGGATTGAATTTGGATTTAAAATTGGATTAAAAAATAAATAAATAAATAATTGCAATGCTCTTTTCTTTGGATTGAATTTGGATTTGGATTGAAAATTGGATGTGGATTGAAAATGGAGAAAAAAAAATAAATAAATAAATAAATAATTGCAATGCTCTTTACTTTGGATTGGATTTGGATTTAAAATTGGATTTGGATTGGGAAAAAAAAAAAAATAAATAAATAAATAAATAAATAAATAAATAATAATAATGAAAGACCAGGGTTTATCATGTGTGTTACGGTCTGTGTGAGGGATTTTGAGCATAGTTGCATACCTTTTTTAACCTTGCATCCCTTGTTAGGCTTTGATCATAGGCTCAACGGGAATATGGACGAGCTCTTCGAGTCTTTATAGAACTTGATGGTATTAGTAATGTGAAGTTCAGAAGTTCAACGGTAGATTTTAGATCATAAAACTTGGTGAAGAAGGATCTTGGATAGTTTAATAATCTTGTGGTAAATCTCAGGTCAAATATTTGGATGGTGATTTAAGGAGGAGTAGTTATGAGTGCCATAAATACATTGGTCTTCGCCTGTTGGCCAAGGGGGTCAATTTAAAGTAAAGTAAAATAAATTGGATGGTCATGAAACCAATATAAAGATATCTAATTAGGAAAAATCGTTAAGCAGGGTCAAAGAACTAATTAATGTAGAGAAGGATTTCATGAAAACGGGGATAGAAAATTCCTGAGGTCAAGTAAGTAAAAGCCGGATTGTGTGAAAATTGGGAAAATGTGTTCCCTCATCCCTTGCATTTGTGATACAATGACAAGGATATATTGTGTCAAAGCATTTTTATTGTGGATTAAGGGTAATTAAGGCAAAGATTGCTTCAGTTTCTGGAATTAGTAATTAGTAAATGTCATATTTTGAAAGGGTTAAATTTGTATGAGAGTAGATCGCACAAATAATTTGTCATGCTTATCCACATAACACGATGGTTCATAAAAATGGTCGGGAAAGAAATTAATACAAATTAAATATTCATCTGTCTCCTGATAACTTGTGTTGGATCACAAACAAAATCGAGGAGGTTTATTCAAGTTACACAGGGTAATTAGTATAGATGTGCTGGCAGGTTGGTTCCCATTTCTTTCTTTTTCTTTCTTTTATTTATATTGCAGGCGATACCAATGACACTTTGATGCTGGTGGTAAGAAACAAGCCTGGCCTGTATGTACATGTACACCTGGACACCCATATAATTGCTAGTGACTACTAGACTTTGTGTGAGGCGACAGTAGACTTTGACATGCACAGCGAAGCATATTGAAAATTTTGTGTCATCTCTGAAACTGAACGCACGCATACGAGCAATACAAGGAGAGCATGCATCTTTTACACAAATTGTACTGTCAGAAGTCTATTGAACCAAATAAGTTCTGAAGTTCGGAGTCCAGCTAACGAAAAAGTTAATACTTTAGGGCTTCTCTTGGTGTATATAATAGCATCGTTTGATCAACCACAGTTGAACTTTGCATGGGAAATTTTAATTTGAGCATTCCTTCGATGTCGAGTAGTGGAAATTTGGAAGATGGGTTGTGCAGGATTTAGCCATGACCGGCGCTTTGGGAAGGCAACTCAGGAACAAAGGGTTGCATGTCATCGAGAGTGCTGAAATAGAATAAAATAAAGCAAGACATCAGGCAGAATGCTGTTAGCCCCATTGGTCCAATATTTCTGACGCAAAATGGAATTAAACAACCCAATCACTGGGTTCTGTATGTGTGGTTGTGCGTAAGTGTACTGGCCAGTGCAAGGTGCCCTACTCGGATCACAAGGTCTATTTTCACTACACAACAGAATAACTCGATTTCTGCCCGAGATAGAGGAAAAGATTTTTCAATTGGTAACTAAAAGTATGAAAGAAAGTTAACCATTGTGATGTTGATCATCAAAAAGATCAAATCAACATCTTCATATATTTGAAGAAAGAAGAATTAACTTAAAGAGTCGTAAATTCATCCAACCGCATTGGTAGTGGACAACATATACAAAAATTTTATACAATTTCGCAGAGTTGGACGAAAACTTTAGGGGACAACATGGGAAATTTCCATTGGACAAATGAATCTCATGGGACTTGGAATATCACTAATATCTGGATTTTTAAAATTGATTACATTGTAAGTAAAATTGTACAAGAAACAATTTATACAGTGGTGAGCCCTCTGATATTATATTGATGTTTGCGTTATGCGTACGTAATAGTATGACTATACGAGGGTAGAAGTGGTTGAGTACATCACGTCAAGTGCGGTTTATATCTCAACAACACATATATTCTGTTGCACATTTGAAATTAATAACATTTAGTCAATCGTGCTTGTATTTGTTTGATTAAGTCTGTGTTAAAGGGAAGTAGGAATCAACTCCAGGTTGGCATGGGGTAGCTAGACTCTGGGGCCAAGTACTATGCCCTCATTTTTTCTAGTTTTTTGTGAGGTTGCGCATAGAGCCGGCTAGTTATCGCGTTGATTTCTTTCAATATCCTATTGTGACGATACAATGTATCTTGCAGCATATAGAGCCAGCATAATTTAGTAGTGTTATTGTGGAGAATTATATGGATTACAGTCAATATCCAGCAAAGAAATTATAGTGCTGTTTTATGCTAATCAGCAATTAGTGGCACAGAGCCAAACTGTGATTTATATTTCAATGTGCCAACAATAAAATCCTTCATTGAGGTTCCATTTAGTTATCAGTAGCATTATCAAACATAGGCAGATATATCACCATGTAGTTTCTGGTTTTCAAACAGACGCTCTCAAATGCGCTAGTCAACTTTTAAATATGTGCCTCATTCCATTGTGTATCATCCAGGAGCGATAGAGGAGGTTTAGGTAATGATATCCGTGCAGCAAAGTGAACAAACAAGTTTAAGGGGGGAAGGGGGAATTAACCAAGTTCCTTATAAAATAAGTCCCTTGTGTGGGGTTTTGAATTATCTTTTCTGTATTTATTTATTATGATATATGTATATGTCATAGAATGCTAACATTAAGACTTGATCCTTGTAACTTCAGGTAGACCACCTGTTGAAGAGTCTCAGGAATTCCACTTGGGAGCGTGGGAGCTGTCTGCACCAGTACCATAATTTATTGTTGAGTTTCCAGCCATGATATTTGATGAATAATCCACGGGTTCGGGTCAAACGCTCAGAATTTAGCCTCGGGTGGCGGCCACCAGAGTGCAAGTTTGGATCACATTTGGTTTTGCTAAACGAGATTTTCTGCGCCTTTGGTCGTTGTTTCGCTAGAGTCTTGGCTTGGCTAATTCGCTCGATTAGAGAATCTCCTATTATATATTTGGCAATTATAATGGCTGAGAATTTGTTTGTTTGTTTGTTTGTTTATTTGTTGTAGGTACTGAGTGCGGGTCTTAAACAAAAGTCAATAAATGGTTGTCGTGTCTGATTGCCAACATGCATGCAAATTTTGCGTCCGAAAGTGTTTTCAATTTCTCTGTCTTGGGGTAATAAAGTTTAACACAGTGCAACAAGTTAAACTCAATTTACCCTTGCTGAGAAATGGACCAATCCATGTTATTGTTTACCGGGTCAGATGTCAATCATTGTCATGCAGATAAATTTGTATTGTTTGGCTCGACCCGGGAACCAATGGGATTTGCCGCCTTCGCGGGTTTCGGGCGTGATTAGGTGGTTATTTATTCACTGATGGTTTTGTATTGGACACGACAACAACAAAATCTTCCCACCCACCGCGCCCTGTGTGGACATGTGAGAAGGAAGTAAAATATAATTATGTGTGACAGTAATGAGATAATGACCTGTATAAATACAGATATATTTTATCTACTACATGGTAGTGTGTTAAATAATAGCTAATTAAAGCATTTAACTGTCTGTAAGTTTAAAAGAAAAATCAAGAATTATGGTCCCTGTAGATAAGGAGGGAGGAATAAAGAGTTGACGCCGATCATTAAAATTACATGTGACTTGAAATTAATTTCCCTTTCTCAGATCTTCATATTTACAATGTACACTGTTTAATTAGATCATGTGTTCAATATGTTGCTACATAAAATTTATATAATTGTTCTGTATCAAACTTTTTAGAATGATAGTTCAAGAGGGAAAGTAAGTCGTCAAAACTATATATATGTACAGGAATTGACAATCGTATTGTTACATGCAGGCACAGGTCCGGTGTCATCAAAAACAGTAAAGTAGTCTTTTATAAGGTCAAAGACTTCACACAGTAAGCAAAAAGAAAATAATGCTGGGTTTTGAATTATCTTTTCTGTATTTATTTATTATGATATATGTATATGTCATAGAATGCTAACATTAAGACTTGATCCTTGTAACTTCAGGTAGACCACCTGTTGAAGAGTCTCAGGAATTCCACTTGGGAGCGTGGGATATGTATGCACCAGTACCATAATTTATTGTTGAGTTTCCAGCCATGATATTTGATGAATAATCCACGGGTTCGGGGTCAAAGCGCTCAGAATTTAGCCTCGGGTGGCGGCCACCAGAGTGCAAGTTTGGATCACATTTGAGTTTGCTACGAGATTTTCTACGCCTTTGGTCGTTGTTTCGATAGAGTCTTGGGTTGGGTAATTCGATCGATTAGAGAATCTCCTATTATATATTTGGCAATTATAATGGCTGAGAATTTGTTTGTTTGTTTGTTTGTTTATTTGTTGTAGGTACTGGTGCGGGTCTTAAACAAAAGTCAATAAATGGTTGTCGTGTCTGATTGCCAACATGCATGCAAATTTTGCGTCCGAGTGTTTTCAATTTCTCTGTCTTGGGGTAAATGGTAAATTTATGAATAGAAGCAAGGTACACATGTCCAGTGAATTCTGCTATATTCAGATTTTGGCATTTTGGAACAAGCAAAAACTGTTCAAAAGGGTAAATGTGACAGCAATTTTGACATTCAGTTATTGATAGTGTTGAACAAGTCAGTTACCTGAAGATCACCGTTGTGTAAACGTGCATGGAACTCTGAGTTGCAACTCAATGTAAATAAATTTGAATCATATTTGTAACCTGCTACCACAAAATGAGTGTAAAGTTGCAAGTTGGTAGTTTCGAGATCCCTGGCTACTGTGTTTATGTTCTTTGTTTCACACACACATGTTCAGGCCAGTAGTAGGGCCTACGGTATGCCCTTTGTGAATGGGGGAACAATCGGCCATTCACAAAGGACATACTTCTGAATTGTACATGTGCGCGACAAACAAAGAACATAAACTTAGTCAGCCAGGATATCTCGAAACTACAAACTTGTGACGCTACACCAGAGATGTAGACTTGAGTCGTGTGACTCGAGTCTGACTCAAGTCACTATTTTTGGGACTAGTGACTTGACTTGCAACTTTTGCAAAATGACTTGACTTACTTGTGACTTAGACAAAATGACTTGGACTTGGACTTGGACTTGAAAAAATTGACTTTTTACCAACGCATGTCTGAGGTTACTTTCCTGTAAATTGAAATTTATGGATAGAATTTTTGAATATTAATAGGCCTACAATTACATAAATGAATTATCCGCTGGCGGGCCTCGTGTCCAGCATAACCTGAACTGGAAATAAATAAATACATAAATAAATAGTGCCCTCAATCAGCGACACGGGTTCGGCATGGGAAGTAAAAGTATGTCAGGTTGAAAACTCGGGAGTCCTGTCCCAGCAAACACAAAACTGGTGAATAGACTTGTAGTGACTTGTGAAAAGTTGTGACTTACTTGCGACTTGACTTGTGATTTGATGACTTGTGACTTGACTTGACTTGCAACTTTTTCAAAATGACTTGACTTACTTGGGACTTGGACAAAAGGACTTGTGACTTGGACTTGACTTGCAAAAAATGACTTGTTGACATCTCTGCGCTACGCTCATTTCATGGTAGCAGGTCACATTTTAAAAATGTTCTACTTGTATTTGTATTGAGCACTATAATAGGCCTACTGCCGAGATTAGCCAAGATTGGATAATGCTATCAAAATCTGAAGCAATGTGCACTGTCATTGCTGAATAATTCTTCAGGGGATATCTTAAATATAATAACTTATAAATAATTAATTTCTATTTCAGAATGAATGCAGCTTTGTTAGTCTGCGTGATGTAGAGCGATGTCTTGAAGTCATGGTATGGTTCTACAATCGTATGGATATGTTAAAGCCATTGATGGATCGCTTGAGAAGAGAGGAGAAGCCAGTGATGGATCGCTTGAGAACAGAAGAGAAGCCAGTGATGGGTCACTTGAGAGGAGAAGAGAAGCCAATGATGCATCACCTGAGAAGAGAAGAGATGCCAGTGATGGATCGCTTGACAAGAGAAGAGATGCCAGAAATGGATCGCTTGAGAAGAGAAGAGAAGCCAGTGATGGGTCGCTTGAGAAGAGAAAAGAAGCCAGTGATGGATCGCTTGACAAGAGAAGAGAAGCCAATAATGGGTCGCTTGAGAGGAGAAGAGAAGCCAACGATGCATCACCTGAAAAAAGAAGAGATTCCAGTGATGGATCGATTGACAATAGAAGAGACGCCAGTAATGGATTGCTTGAGAAGAGAAGAGAAGCCAGTGATGGGTCGCTTGATAAGAGAAAAGAAGCCAGTGATTGATAACTTGGAAAGGGAGGAGAAGCCAGTGATGAATTACTTGAGAAGGGAAGAGAAGCCAGTGATGGCTCGCTTGAGAAAGGAAGAGAAGCCAGTGATGGCTCGCTTGAAAAAGGAAGAGAAGCCAGTGATGGATCATTTCAGAAGAGAAGAAAAGCCAAGGATGGATCGCTTCAGAAGAGAAGAGAAGCCAGTGATGGATCAATTAAGAAGGGAGCCTCAGGAGCAAAGGAGACAATACATGCGGATGAGAAGACAACAGGAAGAGGATGATGAGGAGGTAATATGGATCTTCCCGATTGTTTATAGAATTAATGTGTGTGTAAAATTATTTGATGTTAGTCAGTGGACTTTGGATATATATATAAATGCGCTTTTATAAATGCGCAAGTGACATCTACAAGTCGCTATACCGTGTTCAACGATGTAAGGTACCTGGATGTACACAAACTCCACACACAAAATTATAGGCAAAAATGGCAGGTTGCAAGGAAAATTGTTCTTGCAAAATAGTGGCATTTATTGCAAAGGGCAAAATAATTTGACCCAAAACATAAACTCTTTATTTGGGTTTTCCATTACAGAAAAAAAAAGAATGACGGAAAAGCTAGTTATAGCTGATATAAAAACTTATATTTCATCATTTCCGTGCTAAATGGGCATGGCAATTGGCCATATTACGGGCATTAAGGTCAGAACTGCGTAGCTGCCGATGATGTTATTTGATAATTTTTGCATGTGATGATAGGGAACTTTGGGGCTGTCATTTTCTTTGGAAGGAATGGGTCATGAATTTATTTATTTGGGAGTCAAGAGAAATATCCCCCCCCCCACCCCGTAGTGCTGCCACTGAACATAACCCTGACCCTAATTTTAACTCTAATTTTAACATAAATTGACGAAACTATAACTTTTGCCCTTTTTGTCGGAATAATGACCCTCTTGAACTTATAGGCTACATGTAGATGTCCCTGCCCGACCCCCTCAACCCTAACTTACTCATTCGCTCGCTCACATTCAATTAAGTATCAAAATGGACAAAAACAAATTCAAAATGGTTTTTAAGCACCTTTTTGTGTTGCCGCATGCTAAATCGATTTAAGAGTATAAACACGTAGATGACTGTGCATGATCTAATCATCCCATTCATACATTATATGACAATTTGACGCACAATTCACATATGCGATGCATGGTTTATTCGGCCAGTATGGCAAGTTAGATCATCATACACATTATTGTCATGGTATTATATATTGTAATTGTATATGGCAATTTTGGTCAGTTTGGTTCAAATGCCTTATAAAGTTTTACTTTACACAGAGCAAAAAACAATTAATTAATTAATATTAATTAATTAATTAAAATTAATTAATTAAATAAATATATAAATAAATAAAAATTAGTTATTTTTGTACATGGGGGGTGCTGTGCAATAATTATGAGTCCGGGGGTAAATCAAATTGGCATCACAGGAACAATGCGTTAATCTATTGTGTATCCTTCGATATCCATGATTTATCCTTGCAAACTAGCATTGAACCTCCTGCCAATGTTCCTTGTCAGTGCTAGCCACGAAACAAGGTGACAACTGTAGCCACTCCCTTAATGGTCACCATTTCAGTGATTGACAGTGATGTAATGCAAATATGGCGCTGGCCATCTGGTCACATGCGCATTTATAAAAGCGCATTTATATATATAACCGAAGTACATTGTTAGTTGTCTCAGGCAAGCTGGCAAGCACTTACTATGAAAGCCATTGGAGTTTAATTTTGGAATAGGGTTAGCTGGTAAAATCTTTCTCAATTTCAATTATGTAATTTGTTGATGTAGGATGCAAACATGTAAAGTCTTCCTCAATTTCAATAATGGAATTTGTTGATGTAGAATGCAAACATGTAATTACAGAAGTGGATCAAATTAAATATAATTGACAGTTACGTTGATGATTTTGCAAATTCACATTAGCCATGAATGATTTTAGGAAGTAAAACTTGCATTTTTGTAACATTGACATACATGACATTGCTACGTAGTGATACATGTGTGTATGCTTTTTCCAAGGAATTCATTTTCCTGAGTATATTTATTTGTGTAAAAAAAGTACATTTCATTTTGCATTTACATTCCACCTACATAATTATATCCTTATGTTAACTCATTTTCTGTTATTTTATAGGCCTATTTGCCAAGTGAAAACATTCCAGTCCGGCCGGGGTTTCATAAAACTACTCAGCTCAGGACAGATCAGTCTGGGGCCAATTATAGCCGGGCTTGGCGTCATTGGATAAATTACACCAGTTTACCAGGTCTGGTCAGGCCAGGGGATCCAACTGTCGAAGTGCCTCGAATCAGGTGAGAAAAAAACCCTTATAACCGCTCATCTCTAATTAATCTCATAATAGAAAGTAGACTTTGCTAAGCCAGGGAACATTTTCTCATTTTCACACAATATTTCAGATAAAATCTAGGGTACCCCCTAGGCTTAGAAGCCTCTAATAGGTTAATATCATTCTATGCCATGATGCCAAATTGTCTTGAAAAAAAAATTAGCCTTGTTTCATCTGTGCCAATAAATCAAAGAGGCCTATTATCCGATTTGGTAAACTTAGGACAGTCCATACCATACTGGTTTCTGAGTCGCGATGAAATAATTTGAGCACACTTTATAGAATCATTTTAAAACTGATGATTTTTAAATCATTTTAAAAACAATCGCTGATGCAAAATTAAGGTACAGGTTACCAAGCAACAGTGAAAAAAATGGGAAAAGTAACTTAAAGTATAGTAAAATTTACGCAAAAATGTTCTTGATATTATTCTGCATAGCTTCTTATTCTGCTAATCAACCACACACAAATTCAGCCATTTTGGTCTCTGCCCTCCATTTTTTAGCACCAGAAAAATGGCCAACTTCCCAGTCATGATCACTAGAGGTAGCTGATTGGTCAGCATCCCGATAATTGAATTTTCTAATTGGTCAGAATTTCAATTGGTTTCATCAGAGTGAATAGATGATGCATGCCCAGGGATGCATGTGACAGCAATGGTTATCAACAAAGGGACTGGTCATTCAATTGTATTTTTTAATATCATGTTTCTATTTGTCTGATTGGTGCAATTTTTTTAAACCATGGGTCATTAACAAAATAGGATTACACATATCCCAGCAAACACACAACGTTTTCGACATCATTCGCAAAAGGTTATAAAAGGTTGTCAGAAAACGTTTAAATGTCGGGTTATATAAAGGGTATATTAAGAGTATAAAACGTTTTCATAACCTTAAAAACATTTATTGATAATAAATACTGCTCAGCAAACAAAATGTTTTACAGAAAACGTTTAAATGTCGGGTTATATAAATGGTATAAAAACGTTTTAATAACATTCCAAAAACATTCTTGAAAACTTGATACAAAACATTCTAAACAAAATGTTATTTTGGGGTTGAAAATGTTTGCCCAAAATATTTTCAATAACGTTTTAAAAGCGTTTTCATGACCTTTATATAACCCGACATTTAAATGTTATTAAAAGGTTTTGAAAAAAACATTTTAAGAACATTTCTGTGTTTGCTGGGTTCAAATATTTTAACATAATGTTATTTCAGTATTGACACAATATTTGGCAAAAATGTTTGCAAAAATAGTTTACATTAACATTTTTTGAAAACATTTAAAAATATTGTTGTAGTGTGTTTTCATACCAAACGTTTTAAAAGCGTTATCATGACCTTTATATAACCCGACATTTTAATGTTATTAAAACGTTTTACCTAAACCAAAAGCCAAAATATAACTTATTTAAAAGCGTTTTTAAACGCGTTTCTGTGTTTGCTGGGATACTGCCAGGCAAAGAACACTGACAACTGCCAGGGAAATATTTGGTATGATGTTGTTATGACTTTTAAATTGGGGAATTAGTCATGGGAAAGAAGAGCGAGGTACCAGATTTGGAGTCCCAAGGGATGAGGGAATGAACGGGAACGGGAATGACTATCTCGAAATAAACAAGATGAAACAGAAATTAAGTATAACAATTTATTATGAATTTACGTTAAACTGATCAAAATACAAGGTGTGTGAGTTTTAATAATGAGTCTTACCAGAGTTACATCGCATCAGAAGAAAGTATAATTGAATTTGATTCACGTGCAAGACATGATGACATTATAATCGTCATCATGTTACCAATCTAAATAATCATCCTGAGCACGTCTGAGCTATACGTCTGCTTGGGTCGCAGGGCTAACGAGGAGTGAAGACTTTATTCACGCAGAAACAAATCCTTGCTTCACTCAGTGCAATTGATGCACGTATTACGTATATAAAACGTTCACTTGATGAATGGTTATCATGGCTTTTTGCACTATGATCAATAATCAATTATTGACTGAATTATCGGCACAACAATGTTCACCTCACCTATAAATTCACCACCAAACAATTGTATTATTCACTCCAATTGGAATGAATTCAAACTCCTATGGAGTGACAATTTCTTCATCTGAGCCTTTAGTAAAATGGTCCCTTTTTTACATTTAGAGAGTAGGAACAATCCGATATTTCAGTCAAAGCATTGTGATCAAAGTAAATCTGTCACAAATAGTAGACCAATTTGACGAAGAGTAAGATGATCAAGCTCAAGCCATCAATTGCTGCATCATCAACATGATCAAGGTATCAAAACAGTGATGTGTTAAGTTCAATGGCTCATTCTTAAACACTTGAGAATGTTCTTGCAATCTTATTGGTTCTTACCCATGTGATATGACATGATATTACACACTTTAGCGCGTGCATGTTGACGTGATACTCATCCGCACTATTTTGAACCAATCGGAGGTGCATAGCAACAACAGGACTGATCGATTCTAAGCCCTAGGTAATTCCTTGTAAAATGTTGGATTTAATTTGACTACAATTTGGTATACTTATGATTAATATATTTATTTGAATTGAAGTGTTTAAGAATGAGAATAAAGGTATTGTTTTTAGCCACTGTCGTGCATCTATCGTCCCATACAACAAGCGATATCATTATTTAAAAAGTTAAAAAACTTGGCCTCGGCTCATAGTTTTACTTAAAATAATGATGTCACCTGTGGTATATGAGACGATTGATGCACACCATCTGCTAAATACAATACCTTTATTCTCTAAATTTAAAAGCATATCGACACAGCCACAGCCCCCCCACTTTTTTCAAAAATAGTTGAGATTTTTATACCAGATTTTCATGCAGATTAATTTGTTTAGCAAAAAGATCATCAAATTTGAATTTCGTTCTGGTATATACCAGAACGAAATTACAACAGTGGCCTATGGAGCAGTGTAGTACACACAATCATGCATAATTTGCAAATGCAAAATTGGAATCAACTGAAATTTGCTTTTTTCATGAATATCTACTGGAAAATGTCATAAAAAGTGGATGTTAGGATCACAAAATCCACCTTTAAGGTACCTCCAACAAGTCTGTGATATCTTATGTTGAATTAAGTTACTTTATGTAGATCTATCTCTTTTTTCAAAGGTAACAATCACTTTTTTCCCACTTTTCACAGTTGCCAGAAAAATTGCAAATGTCCCTAGTACTTGCCCTTGGAGTATGCTATCATGCGTGTCTACAGACCAGCAGGGCAGCTTATAGAAAAGCTGTATCAAGAGTCTTTAAGAAGTCTGGTTCTCTACCTGGTGGAGCTGCCCAGATGCAGGAAGAAATATCCAGGTAGGTTCAAAGCCAGAATGGTCCAACGTATATGCATGCAATTTGCAGTTGTGACAAATAGTGGTGGCACCAGGAGTTTTTTCTGGAGGGCAATGGGAAGAATTTTTTTGGTGGAGGGAATCAGAAAATTATCCTATAATTGAATGATTATGGCCCACCAAAATAGTGGATTTTCTGTCATTTTAGGTCTTGACTGGGAGCAGGGGAATGCCCCCTTGCCCCGGCTCCCGTGGTGCTGCCACTGGTGACAAATGCTGCATTTGGTTAGATTTGTTTGGGGTTTTCTTCTCTTTCCTGAAATTAATTTTGTCACAGCAGCACATTTTGCCCACCCCCGCATGTTGTTTGGGGCTTATGTTATGGCATAGATGTTTAATCAAAATCATGAATACATTCTGCAACCTACATGCAATAACCAATTAACTCCTAACTAGGACGATACAGTATGATCACTTCTTGTACTTTATAGTTTGTGTCATGTTATTTGCATATTTTATTTGTGAGCTACTATTGCTTGAAACTCCATTAATCCTCTCTGCAACTATGCATACAGTTGCAACCACTTGAATGCCAGTATGTCACTACCCTGAGGAAGGTAAAAATACAAGTAAGGTGTGTCTATAGAGAGGCAGAGGTGCTAATAAAAAATGTATATTTCAATATTATTCAAATTATATCCTCTGTCCTGTCCAATGGTGTTATCAAAATATCAATGTACTATTTGTCATCTAAGTTGTACCTAAATCCTTGACTTGTTTCTGTTTTATTCTGCGACTTCCTGTTAAATATTTTTAGATTGATGGCTGTACTTCAAATACAATAATGACATATAATTATTTCCTAATAATCTATATTATATTTTATGATATTTTTTAGATGCCAAGATGTGTTCCTCGCAGAGCTTGAGCTTCCTCCCAACATTGCAAGAAACAGCGCCCTCAAGGAGAACATCTTCATGATGGTGGTGTGTATAGAACTGCGTATTCCTCTCTTCCTAGTGGGCAAACCTGGTAGTTCCAAGTCTCTGGCTAAGAGCATCGTAGCTGATGCCATGCAGGGAGATGCAGCACACAGTGAACTCTTCAAGAATTTCAAGCAGGTAAAACAAACTTTAAAGTTGAATATATGTTGAGAGTACGGAATTATGAAATATCACTAGGCTGAATCACCTAACCCTAACCCTACCCCACATTATATCAAGCTAACAGAGTGCCGAATATACTCATTTTAAGTCATTAGAAGGACATGGAAAACAAGATCAATGCCTTTGCAACATCTTGCTACAGAGTCATGTTAAACATCAAGCGTGTGGATCAGATTCCAAATGAAACCATCTACAATCTGACCAACACCTCTCCACTGGTTGACAGAGTCAGGATTCATCAACTAAAATTTCTCGGCCATATACTGCGTCTTGAAGATGACAAGCCTGTGAAAAATATGCCCTTTATATTCCACCACATGGGAAGAGAAAACCGGGACGGCCGCGTACACTGTACTTACAGTATGTCCTGCACCTCTTGGGAGATACTGAAGGGATGCTGCAGCCAAACAAAATTGTTTCGCTTGGCCCAAGATCGCAATAGTTGGAGAAAGCTTATAGTCGCCTGCTCCGCAGCCAACTGATGATGCTGATGATGATGAGAAAATGTATATCTTTAGAACATTGTACAGATACACCACCTGTCCTTTTATAGTGCTTACACGCAAACACTACTGTCTTGAGAAAGCCAAATGGACTATAATAGTTGAGGATAACATTTGACATTTTAGTCAGTGTTGGAGATTTTTGTACATACAGATACTTCCTTTTTAATATCAGATTTTGTTGTACAAGTCCAGAATTTTATTCATGTTTTAGACGTTACATCTTCCCTGCGGAAGATTTCATTAGTAATGAAATCTGAAATTTCAAACTTTCAACAAAATCTGATATTAAATTTAATTATATACCTCATATATAGATTCCTGTCATCTGATTGGTTGAAAGTGCAGTCATTGAATTAACTATGCCCATAAAATGAACTATGGACGGTCCATGGAAATGAACTATGGACCGGTCACGTGCGTCCACGATCAAACTGCGCGTTTTCCCAGCATAAAATGATATTACGCACGCGTTAATGTTTTCAGCGTTATAATTACGCAGAAATGCAGATTGTAATCTGTGTGCCGTTCGCATTGAAACTCTTAATTTTTCTTCCCAAAATCGATGCTTTTAACCAAACAGATAACAAGAATCTTAAGATTTGGTATATAAAACAAATATTGACTGCTTTTTATTCGGGGCATGGTTAAAATTATAGGCCCGCGGTGATCTCAAAACCATGACTATGAATTCTCCTAAAAGATGTCAGTTGAGAGGCTAGCACCATGAAATTTTTCGTACAGATGTTTCAAATTGCCAAATAATACGGTATATCAAAATGTTCAGAAGAATCTTAATACCCATTTTTTGTCAATTTTACTCAAACATTAGTACAAAATGGCCATAGAAACTTCCTTATCTTTGAATTCTCCGAATAGCTTCAAATTCAAAAAGCCTTGAATATCGATTATATGAAATGTAATACAAACTTTTGTAATGCAAGAAATTGCTAAAAGTTATGAAAAAAGTCAAATGTTGACCAAAATGCCACAAATCACTAAAAACATACATTTTACACCCACTTTAGAGGTCATAGGTCAACAGAAAAATGTTGTGATTGACTTTTATGATCCAAACATCTGCCTCAATAAAATGACATTTTCACCCATAAATCTAATGTAATGAATTAAGTTATGATTTTGTTCATAGATATTAAATATCCATGTGTCATGTATTCACCACACCAAGTTTCTACTATTATTTAATTTCAAAGATATAGCTTGTTCAGATGTTACATTTTTTGGTAAAAATTTAAAAAATCATTCAACAGGGTGACTGCTGCCATGGAAACATTATAAAACGTCCGGGATACAAAATTGCTACAATAGCAGAAAAGCTTCCCCAGACTCTTCGGAACATTTTGATTTATAATTTGTCCATTAGAAATTTTGTCCTACAAAATTGTTAAATAGAGTACTTTTGGCTGCAGGAACTCTCTACTGGATACCAGTGAACATATGCATGTATTGCGCCGGCTCAAAATCAGATCTGGAATTATTGGCGCTGTTGTGTATACTATTTGTGCAATGACAGAAACATATTTTAGTCAATAATATATTATTTCTGTTTGGAATTGGACAGGTGTATATGATATCCTTCCAATGCAGTCCCTTGTCAACACCAGATGGTATCGTAGGTACATTCAAGCAGTGTAGTCGCTTCCAGGAAGGCAAGGATCTCAATCGATTTGTGTCAGTGGTAGTCCTAGATGAAGTGGGCTTGGCCGAGGATTCACCAAGAATGCCATTGAAGGTAAGAGAACTAGTGGTCCATGATGAAGCAGGCATTGCCTCAAGATTCTCCAAAAATGTTTCTTTTAGTACTAGAACAGCACCAGATGGTGTTTAATGTAGCTACAGTCAATTATTCTAATGAATGCTATCCATTGCACATGCAAACCAAAAACAAGTCATTAGAAAGGATTGCTGTTGAAATATAGGACAAAATACTAAGCTTAGATTAAGAAATTTAACATAGCACTCACCAGGATGTACAAGTTTTTGTCTTTCCCGAGAATGGTCATTGCACTTAAATGTTGAGAGAATAAATATGTACTCTTTTCAATTCAAACAAGTACTGCTTGAAGATTTTATAGTGCTAGATCAAATCTGTAATCCTAGGTTTGATCATTGTTCATGCATTCCTCAGCTTGAACCACAGTTCATATAATATTCCATTACAGACACTACATCCACTGTTGGAAACCGGCTCAGAGGAAGATGAAGACAGTCCAGCAGCACACAAGAAAGTTGGCTTTGTGGGATTGTCTAACTGGGCCTTGGATCCTGCCAAGATGAACAGAGGAATTCTGGTGTCCAGGAGGAGCCTGATGAAAAGAACTTGTAAACACAGCTAGGTAAAATGGATTGCTGGCCACTGAGTTTGTCAGGAAAAAGAAAAAATGTTTTTCTTAGTTTCATAACACAGAAGAATATAGTTTTGTTTATGTATTTCTTTAAAAGAATAAAAAAACATATACATATTGCCCTTAAATGTTATTGAATATGCTATATTTATTTGTTTTGATTTGGTAGGGGTATTTGTGCTGGGGACCCTGTGCAAGACCTGATAGAACCATTGATACCATCATTAGCAAAGGCATACCTCTCATTGTACAAGAATCAGAAGAGAGAATTCTTTGGTCTACGTGACTACTACAGGTAAGTAAATACATGTGATATAAGGTCCTTGGAGTGAGGTTTGATAGAACCATTGATTCCATCATTAGCAAAGGCTTACCTCTCATTGTACAAGAATCAGAAGAGAGTTGTGAATACTTTCAATCACCTGGGAATCGTAAAATGAGAGATTAAATTCAATCTAGTCAACCAGATTTTTCCAACATACCTTGGAGCAACCAACATTGCGGTCAGTACCACTGACCTTCAGCTGGGTTGTGATGTGTAACACCTTGATTCCTGATGGCGTCACCTATTATGTCATTTAGCGAGGTAGACCTCTGATTGTTCTGTCCTGGGTGTGTGAAAGATTGTTTCCGAGTCCTCCACCATGGTTGAGGGGCGGTTGTTCTGCCCGCACCCAGATGGCTTCTTTTAGTCCCTGGTCATATCACCGTGGAGCAAACAGGCACTGACTCATAATCAGAAGGTTGCAGGTTCAAGCCCCGGCAACACAATCATGTTGTGCCCTTGAGTAAGGCTTTTTATCTCAATTACTCCTCTCCACCCAAGTGTATAAATAAATAATGGCATTCTTAAATGCTGGGAAGGTAACAGATTCGCTGTGGAGAAGGTGTGACGATTTCACCACAGTAACAGCAGTCTGACTTAATCGCTAACAAAAGAGAGATGGGCACTCCATCCTGTAAAAAATGTAGGGTTGACTCCTTTACCTTTACCTTTTTTCCATTAACTTCTTTTATATTTGCAGCCTTATCAAAATGGTATACAGTTTCTCTAGCAAGTCTGACAGAAGTCCAACTCACCTGGAGATAGAGCATTCAGTTAGGCGCAATTTTGGCGGATTGCTTGGTGCTGAAGATCCAATGAGGCATTTTGAAAAGTACATGCAGATGACAGCTTTAGCTGAGGTTGGTTTGCAGGCAGTTTAAAAAAGAGTATGGTGGAAACCTGTGACTGTCCTCTATTCTGTCCCTATTGCATCCAAAGAGGGCCCATATAAAAAGCAATATGCTTCTGCACTTATTTTAAACTGGCTACCCTCTATACAGAAATCATAAATAAATAAATGTAAATAATAAAAAGGTTCCACACTTAGTCCCATAGGTCTTAACTTTACATGTTCAACTCAGTGAACAGTTAGCTATTGTCAGTATAAGATGGAAGGCCAATTACATTGTTTTCTTACGGTGTCTCTAATTGGCTTAATACAATATATAGGCCCCTTGCAATAACCAATCAAAATAGTTCTCAAAGGAAAATTAACTGCAACTCAAAAACAACAATATCTCAGTATTAGATCACAGTCAATTTGTTTTCACATATTGTAATTTCAGGCCACTCCTGATGATCTAGACTGTAGTCCAGCAGGTCTCCTGCAAGCTAGTCTTCAAGGTCATGCAACAGGAGAAGGGTAAGTATGCCATCTCAATTAAGCAGGTAGTATATCTGCAAATCAATACAAAGGTGATGCCTTTAAAAGAATGAGAATAAATGTATTGCTTTTAGCCCCTGTCATGCATCTGTCGTTTCATATAAAATGGGCGACATTATAGTAAAACAACAAGGCGAATTCTCTTCAGTAAATTAAACAACATATGTTGCCTTATCACTCGTCACTGCTATCAAAGTAAAACAAATCAGACTTCAGATACCATTTCAAGTGACAGTGCTGCTGTACAAATACCCATATTATTGTAAGACCAATCTATTGTAATGTGTTTGTGGAGGGTATTTGCCTTTCGTCAAAAAATACCTCGTTTAGAGGCATATATGCTTGTCGACGGAATTCTACGGTATAACATATTATGGTTGTTTGACGTAATCATTTATTGATTTTTTTAACAAATCATAATTTTCAAATCTATGGACAATACAGCTATCACCCTAATATACACATATGTTTTAGTTATTTTAAACATAGATTTTACTTTCTATATCAAATTATTCACCCTTTTCTGCTTTTTTGTGGTAATTTTTATTCTGTAAACTGTATGTTTCTGTGGAAATTGATGGCGCTATTTGAATATATTTTTAAATTTAAATTAGCCAAATAATATGAGTTATTCCTTACACATCATGATAACATCTGCTGAAGACGCCGGTTGACCCAGTGAAAGCGCTCCAGTGAGTGTACCAAATTTGAGTAGCAAAGAAGTATAATTTTGCTTTCTATTCAAGATTTAAGATAAATAGCGCCATTAGCGTTTACCTTTATTTAGAAATTACTACAGTTTTACATACCATCAAACAACCGTGACATGTCAAAATTTGGCTATGCAATGAATTGTTAACATATATTTTATTCTTATTTCAGTGAGAGTCGGTACCTGTTAGTATTGACAGAGAACTACGCTGCTCTTCCAATCCTACGTCAACAGCTACTGAGCCAACAGGATACTATCATTATATTTGTCTTTTTCTTATTTCAGTGAGAGTCGTTACTTGTTAGTATTGACAGAGAACTACGCTGCTCTTCCAATCCTACGTCAACAACTACTGAGTCAACAAGATGCTATCATTATATTTGGCAGCAGTTTCCCATATGATCAGGAATACACTCAAGTAAGAATTCTAATAAAGAAATTATGATGTGACAAAACTATCTGGCTAAAAGTTTGAAGTTTAACAATGTAAGGAAAGCAGTTTTAGACGCTATTTAAGGATATTTGTAATTATGTTCAACCAGAAAAAATCTTACAACGTAGATGCATTCTGCTGTGCAATCACCTGATATCCTGTCTTTTAGGTAGGAAAGAAACCAGACAGATGTGTAGTATTTGTGTTTGTATTTTTATTTTTATGGTACAATCATCATGGTCTTGTCTTGTAAACCCAGACCAATAATGTAATTATCTTGAAATGATTAAATTCTTTTCAAAACCCTGTTTTATATGACATTGAACATTTAAACCTGCATTTGATGAGATTGGTAATAATTTTAAGTCAAATTATACATAAATGCATAAATACATAAATAGGAAAGGAAATCATTAGATGCTTATGATCTCCCTTGTCAAACAATGATTCATCCTTTCTGTGGTAAAGTCTACCTATTGCAAATTATGATTATTCATCATTTTGCATGATTTAGTAACAATTTGTCATTTTCATTTTCAGGTATGTGAAACATCAGCAAGATTAAAGTCTGCATGGAGACAGGCCGCACTGTGGTCCTTCTCAATCTTGAGAATCTGTATGAGAGTTTATATGATGCCCTCAACCAATACTATGTGAAGTTATTTGGACAGAGATATGTTGATTTGGGATTAGGGACGCACAGAGTGAAATGCAGAGTGCATAATGATTTCAGGTAAAGAATATTGAAATAAAATAGAAATATACAGAAAAAGCAGGCCCAACAAATGTAATGATATTTTAAAATGTTTAAAAAAAATATGATTTTGAATGTAAAAATGGTTGCAGGACCAATGTTACATTTTTTGTGTTGGCGCAGGCTGCGTTAGTCCATCTGTAGATCAATTTTTCTATTTTTTTCCAAAAGTCAGAACAATATTGTAAGAAGTTATAGTTGCATCGCTCTGAGAATATCAAAAGTTTCATTCACATCTTGATACATGTAGGTCTGTAACATTCTTGAGTTATTGGTCTCTGATAATATCTGCCTTCCATTAGGTTGCACTCATGATATACTAGCTCGCTTGAGATATCGTCCCACAGTGTCAAGAGGCCTGTCAATTTGTTGCTGATCAAAGTATGGGCTTCCATCTTTAAACCAATACCTTATTACCATGTGGTTTTGTTTCAGACTCATAGTGATAGCTGACAAAGATGTCGTGTATGAGCGCTTCCCAACTCCTCTCATCAATCGTCTTGAGAAACACTTCCTGGCAACCTCTACCATGCTGACTATGGACCAGAGAGAAATAGTAACACAACTAGAACAATGGGTGAAGAAATTTGCAACTATAGTGCTACCAGCATACAAGATGGATAAGTAAGTTCTTGTATTGCATTCAATCAATTGTCTTTTATATAGCTCCAAAATCATAAAAGGTTCTAAGGCACTGTAGCTCAAAATTACTACTCATAGCTCTCATATGCCTTCTGAAAAAAATTGCTTTCAGGAGATTCTTGAATGTTTCAAATGTACTGTTTTTAATGTGCACCAGCAGTTTGTTTGGGGCATACACAAAAATGCCCCACGAGGGATGGAGTGGGACATTTGTTCGCACTGCCCTCTATCCTACAGCTTACATTAACAGTCCAATCAATTATTGATTGCACAGTTCCTCAAACATGTCAAGTGCTATTCTCAAGTGCCGCGATCGACCAACACCGTTAGTACCTTTGTCCGTGTTAACAAGGTCATTGTTATTATAATTTAGAGTCATAGTTTCGACTATTATTATATAGCTATGATGTTAATTTTTAGGGATATGTTCAGATCTCCCCCACATCCGAGCTTTGGCATCGCTACTGCCCATCAACTATCAACATAAATAAATACAGCAAGAAAACAAACAGGTCAGCGAGGAAGAGTGGAAATTGTATTTACTTTCGTAGCACTTCTATTAAATCATACATTTATCAAATTAGGGGGTGATTCTTTTCTCGCCAAAATAAACTAACAAATTAAATGAAAAGCTGGGACTGGGCTGATATTTACGGTATTAAAATATTTTGATCAGAAGTGCCATGGCCAGCACTAAATTAATTTAGTTATAAACTGCATGATAAACGTTTAGCTCAATATTGGCACTGCATTTACACAGAACTTTATCCACGGGTTGCTGAATTCAACAGGTATATTGGCCGCAAAATGCTTCCGTGTTTTGGTCAAAATTCACGACTTTGTCAAATTTTCCATTCTAAAGTGTTTCTATATCTATGAAGTAAATATACTTGGCCATGCGTTCACGCTCGCAAATGTTTGGTTCACAACCGGTATAATATTCATTTTTTTGATCAAAAATATGACCGATAAGTATCAAAATTTCGCGAATATTTCCTAATTATTGGTAAACAAAAACAAGCATATCTTTGCCGTTAATATTGCGAATGATTTCGCATTTTTTACAAATATTTTAGAGATTTTTTTTGTAATTATGAAAAACATTTTTAAAAGGTCACAGTCTCATAGTCAAGTAGAAAGTCTGTTTATGGTCCATTGTAGCCCGTGAAGAAAATAAAATGGCGTCAATGTGGATGTTGTTGTCGGGCTACCGCTGACAACACTCGCGCATGCACTGTGACAATTGGAAGCTCGTTGGCTAGTATATTGATCGTGTCGATCGAGAAATTGGCTGGGCAATAAGTGTGCACAGTGCCTATGCAGACCGGCCCTCGTGGCCCTGTTTAAATGATTTTGGTCCTGGGCTCAACAAGACATGGTGAACAGGATGTAGAAGATATTAGCTTTCTCCATTCAACAGCATTTCATCAGTATTTCTGAAAAAATATGAATTGGGCACTTGCACTAGTCATGGGCATACCAACCACAGCTGGTAGAAGGTAGAGGTTAATTTACTCCTGGAATGTGTTGTTTGATCCATAGCTAGTGAGGTATCAATCTTTGAAAGACTGTAATGCAGTTGTTTGAAAAACAAAAATACAGGAGAAAAACAAAGCAATTATTTACCATGTTTTGTACTTATAGTATTGTAGCATAAAGTTGTAAAAATTATTGTGTTACATATTTATGGTAATGTGAGAAAGGTATTATTTTAGATAATATATTATCTTTTCACAGCTACAAATTTGCGATATCAGATGCCTTTGTTGGGTACCATGATGACACACTTGCTTCACTGGTATATCAAATATGCTGTGAGATGGGACAAGCAGAGGGAAATGATGAATGGAAATATATGGTAAGATGGTGTCTCTGTTGATTAATAGTATTGTTGGTTACCATGATGACACACTTGCTTCACTGGTATATCAAATATGCTGTGAGATGGGACAAGCAGAGGGAAATGATTAATGGAAAAATATGGTAAGATGGTGTCTCTGTTGATTTATAGTATAGTTGGTTACCATGATGACACACTTGCCTCACTGGTATATCAAATATGCTGTGAGATGGGACAAGCAGCGGGAAATGATGAATGGAAATATATGGTAAGATGGTGTCTCTGTTGATTAATAGTATTGTTGGTTACCATGATGACACACTTGCTTCACTGGTATATCAAATATGCTGTGAGATGGGACAAGCAGAGGGAAATGATGAATGGAAAAATATGGTAAGATGGTGTCTCTGTTGATTAATAGTATAGTTGGTTACCATGATGACACACTTGCTTCACTGGTATATCAAATATGCTGTGAGATGGGACAAGCAGAGGAAAATGATGAATGGAAAAATATGGTAAGATGGTGTCTCTGTTGATTAATAGTATAGTTGGTTACCATGATGACACACTTGCTTCACTGGTATATCAAATATGCTGTGAGATGGGACAAGCAGAGGGAAATGATGAATGGAAAAATATGGTAAGATGGTGTCTCTGTTGATTAATAGTATAGTTGGTAACTATGATGACACACTTGCCTCACTGGTGTATCAAATATGCTGTGAGATGGGACAAGCAGAGGGAAATGATGAATGGAAAAATATGGTAAGATGGTGTCTCTGTTGATTAATAGTATTGTTGGTTACCATGATGACACACTTGCCTCACTGGTGTATCAAATATGCTGTGAAATGGGACAAGCAGAGGGAAATGATCAATGGAAAAATATGGTAAGATGGTGTCTCTGTTGATTTATAGTATAGTTGGTTATCATGATGACACACTTGCCTCACTGGTGTATCAAATATGCTGTGAGATGGGACAAGCAGAGGAAATGATGAATGGAAAAATATGGTAAGATGGTGTCTCTGTTGATTTATAGTATAGTTGGTTATCATGATGACACACTTGCCTCACTGGTGTATCAAATATGCTGTGAAATGGGACAAGCAGAGGGAAATGATGAATGGAAAAATATGGTAAGATGGTGTCTCTGTTGATTTATAGTATAGTTGGTTATCATGATGACACACTTGCCTCACTGGTGTATCAAATATGCTGTGAGATGGGACAAGCAGAGGGAAATGATGAATGGAAAAACATGGTAAGATGGTGTCTCTGTTGATTTATAGTATAGTTGGTTATCATGATGACACACTTGCCTCACTGGTGTATCAAATATGCTGTGAAATGGGACAAGCAGAGGGAAATGATGAATGGAAAAATATGGTAAGATGGTGTCTCCGTTGATTTATAGTATAGTTGGTTATCATGATGACACACTTGCCTCACTGGTGTATCAAATATGCTGTGAGATGGGACAAGCAGAGGGAAATGATGAATGGAAAAATATGGTAAGATGGTGCCTCTGTTGATTAATAGTATAGTTGGTTACCATGATGACACACTTGCCTCACTGGTGTATCAAATATGCTGTGAGATGGGACAAGCAGAGGGAAACGATGAATGGAAAAATATGGTAAGATGGTGTCTCTGTTGATTAATAGTATAGTTGGTTATCATGATGACACACTTGCCTCACTGGTGTATCAAATATGCTGTGAGATGGGACAAGCAGAGGGAAATGATGAATGGAAAAATATGGTAAGATGGTGTCTCTGTTGATTTATAGTATAGTTGGTTATCATGATGACACACTTGCCTCACTGGTGTATCAAATATGCTGTGAAATGGGACAAGCAGAGGGAAATGATCAATGGAAAAATATGGTAAGATGGTGTCTCTGTTGATTTATAGTATAGTTGGTTATCATGATGACACACTTGCCTCACTGGTGTATCAAATATGCTGTGAGATGGGACAAGCAGAGGGAAATGATGAATGGAAAAATATGGTAAGATGGTGTCTCTGTTGATTTATAGTATAGTTGGTTATCATGATGACACACTTGCCTCACTGGTGTATCAAATATGCTGTGAAATGGGACAAGCAGAGGGATAATGATAAATGGAAAAATATGGTAAGATGGTGTCTCTGTTGATTTATAGTATAGTTGGTTATCATGATGACACACTTGCCTCACTGGTGTATCAAATATGCTGTGAGATGGGACAAGCAGAGGGAAATGATGAATGGAAAAATATGGTAAGATGGTGCCTCTGTTGATTAATAGTATAGTTGGTTACCATGATGACACACTTGCCTCACTGGTGTATCAAATATGCTGTGAGATGGGACAAGCAGATGTAAAAGATGAATAGAAAAATATGGTAAGATGGTGTCTCTGTTGATTAATAGTATAGTTGGTTATCATGATGACACACTTGCCTCACTGGTGTATCAAATATGCTGTGAGATGGGACAAGCAGAGGGAAATGATAAATGGAAAAATATGGTAAGATGGTGTCTCTGTTGATTTATAGTATAGTTGGTTATCATGATGACACACTTGCCTCACTGGTATAGCAAATATGCTGTGAGATGGGACAAGCAGAGGAAATGATGAATGGAAAAATATGGTAAGATGGTGTCTCTGTTGATTAATAGTATAGTTGGTTATCATGATGACACACTTGCCTCACTGGTGTATCAAATATGCTGTGAGATGGGACAAGCAGAGAGAAATGATGAATGGAAAAATATGGTAAGATGGTGTCTCTGTTGATTTATAGTATAGTTGGTTATCATGATGACACACTTGCCTCACTGGTGTATCAAATATGCTGTGAAATGGGACAAGCAGAGGGAAATGATGAATGGAAAAATATGGTAAGATGGTGTCTCTGTTGATTTATAGTATAGTTGGTTATCATGATGACACACTTGCCTCACTGGTGTATCAAATATGCTGTGAGATGGGACAAGCAGAGGAAATGATGAATGGAAAAACATGGTAAGATGGTGTCTCTGTTGATTTATAGTATAGTTGGTTATCATGATGACACACTTGCCTCACTGGTGTATCAAATATGCTGTGAAATGGGACAAGCAGAGGGAAATGATAAATGGAAAAATATGGTAAGATGGTGTCTCCGTTGATTTATAGTATAGTTGGTTATCATGATGACACACTTGCCTCACTGGTGTATCAAATATGCTGTGAGATGGGACAAGCAGAGGGAAATGATGAATGGAAAAATATGGTAAGATGGTGCCTCTGTTGATTAATAGTATAGTTGGTTACCATGATGACACACTTGCCTCACTGGTGTATCAAATATGCTGTGAGATGGGACAAGCAGAGGGAAACGATGAATGGAAAAATATGGTAAGATGGTGTCTCTGTTGATTAATAGTATAGTTGGTTATCATGATGACACACTTGCCTCACTGGTGTATCAAATATGCTGTGAGATGGGACAAGCAGAGGGAAATGATGAATGGAAAAATATGGTAAGATGGTGTCTCTGTTGATTTATAGTATAGTTGGTTATCATGATGACACACTTGCCTCACTGGTGTATCAAATATGCTGTGAAATGGGACAAGCAGAGGGAAATGATCAATGGAAAAATATGGTAAGATGGTGTCTCTGTTGATTTATAGTATAGTTGGTTATCATGATGACACACTTGCCTCACTGGTGTATCAAATATGCTGTGAGATGGGACAAGCAGAGGGAAATGATGAATGGAAAAATATGGTAAGATGGTGTCTCTGTTGATTTATAGTATAGTTGGTTATCATGATGACACACTTGCCTCACTGGTGTATCAAATATGCTGTGAAATGGGACAAGCAGAGGGATAATGATCAATGGAAAAATATGGTAAGATGGTGTCTCTGTTGATTTATAGTATAGTTGGTTATCATGATGACACACTTGCCTCACTGGTGTATCAAATATGCTGTGAGATGGGACAAGCAGAGGGAAATGATGAATGGAAAAATATGGTAAGATGGTGCCTCTGTTGATTAATAGTATAGTTGGTTACCATGATGACACACTTGCCTCACTGGTGTATCAAATATGCTGTGAGATGGGACAAGCAGAGGGAAACGATGAATGGAAAAATATGGTAAGATGGTGTCTCTGTTGATTAATAGTATAGTTGGTTATCATGATGACACACTTGCCTCACTGGTGTATCAAATATGCTGTGAGATGGGACAAGCAGAGGGAAATGATAAATGGAAAAATATGGTAAGATGGTGTCTCTGTTGATTTATAGTATAGTTGGTTATCATGATGACACACTTGCCTCACTGGTATAGCAAATATGCTGTGAGATGGGACAAGCAGAGGGAAATGATGAATGGAAAAATATGGTAAGATGGTGTCTCTGTTGATTAATAGTATAGTTGGTTATCATGATGACACACTTGCCTCACTGGTGTATCAAATATGCTGTGAGATGGGACAAGCAGAGGGAAATGATGAATGGAAAAATATGGTAAGATGGTGTCTCTGTTGATTAATAGTATAGTTGGTTATCATGATGACACACTTGCCTCACTGGTGTATCAAATATGCTGTGAGATGGGACAAGCAGAGGGAAATGATCAATGGAAAAATATGGTAAGATGGTGTCTCTGTTGATTTATAGTATAGTTGGTTACCATGATGACACACTTGCCTCACTGGTGTATCAAATATGCTGTGAGATGGGACAAGCAGAGGGAAATGATAAATGGAAAAATATGGTAAGATGGTGTCTCTGTTGATTAATAGTATAGTTGGTTATCATGATGACACACTTGCCTCACTGGTGTATCAAATATGCTGTGAGATGGGACAAGCAGAGGGAAATGATAAATGGAAAAATATGGTAAGATGGTGTCTCTGTTGATTTATAGTATAGTTGGTTACCATGATGACACACTTGCCTCACTGGTGTATCAAATATGCTGTGAGATGGGACAAGCAGAGGGAAATGATGAATGGAAAAATATGGTAAGATGGTGTCTCTGTTGATTAATAGTATAGTTGGTTATCATGATGACACACTTGCCTCACTGGTGTATCAAATATGCTGTGAGATGGGACAAGCAGAGGGAAATGATAAATGGAAAAATATGGTAAGATGGTGTCTCTGTTGATTTATAGTATAGTTGGTTACCATGATGACACACTTGCCTCACTGGTGTATCAAATATGCTGTGAGATGGGACAAGCAGAGGGAAATGATAAATGGAAAAATATGGTAAGATGGTGTCTCTGTTGATTTATAGTATAGTTGGTTACCATGATGACACACTTGCCTCACTGGTGTATCAAATATGCTGTGAGATGGGACAAGCAGAGGGAAATGATGAATGGATAAATATGGTAAGATGGTGTCTCTGTTGATTTATAGTATAGTTGGTTACCATGATGACACACTTGCCTCACTGGTGTATCAAATATGCTGTGAGATGGGACAAGCAAAGGGAAATGATGAATGGAAAAATATGGTAAGATGGTGTCTCTGTTGATTTATAGTATTGTTGGTTATCATGATGACACACTTGCCTCACTGGTGTATCAAATATGCTGTGAGATGGGACAAGCAAAGGGAAATGATGAATGGAAAAATATGGTAAGATGGTGTCTCTGTTGATTTATAGTATAGTTGGTTACCATGATGACACACTTGCCTCACTGGTGTATCAAATATGCTGTGAGATGGGACAAGCAAAGGGAAATGATGAATGGAAAAATATGGTAAGATGGTGTCTCTGTTGATTTATAGTATAGTTGGTTACCATGATGACACACTTGCCTCACTGGTGTATCAAATATGCTGTGAGATGGGACAAGCAAAGGGAAATGATAAATGGAAAAATATGGTAAGATGGTGTCTCTGTTGATTTATAGTATAGTTGGTTACCATGATGACACACTTGCCTCACTGGTGTATCAAATATGCTGTGAGATGGGACAAGCAGAGGGAAATGATGAATGGAAAAATATGGTAAGATGGTGCCTCTGTTGATTAATAGTATAGTTGGTTACCATGATGACACACTTGCCTCACTGGTGTATCAAATATGCTGTGAGATGGGACAAGCAGAGGGAAATGATGAATGGAAAAATATGGTAAGATGGTGGCTCTGTTGATTTATAGTATAGTTGGTTATCATGATGACACACTTGCCTCACTGGTGTATCAAATATGCTGTGAGATGGGACAAGCAGAGGGAAATGATGAATGGATAAATATGGTAAGATGGTGTCTCTGTTGATTTATAGTATAGTTGGTTACCATGATGACACACTTGCCTCACTGGTGTATCAAATATGCTGTGAGATGGGACAAGCAAAGGGAAATGATAAATGGAAAAATATGGTAAGATGGTGTCTCTGTTGATTTATAGTATAGTTGGTTATCATGATGACACACTTGCCTCACTGGTGTATCAAATATGCTGTGAGATGGGACAAGCAGAAGGAAATGATGAATGGAAAAATATGGTAAGATGGTGTCTCTGTTGATTTATAGTATAGTTGGTTATCATGATGACACAATTGCCTCACTGGTGTATCAAATATGCTGTGAGATGGGACAAGCAGAGGGAAATGATGAATGGAAAAATATGGTAAGATGGTGTCTCTGTTGATTAATAGTATTGTTGGTTACCATGATGACACACTTGCCTCACTGGTGTATCAAATATGCTGTGAGATGGGACAAGCAGAGGGAAATGATGAATGGAAAAATATGGTAAGATGGTGTCTCTGTTGATTTATAGTATAGTTGGTTATCATGATGACACACTTGCCTCACTGGTGTATCAAATATCCTGTGAGATGGGACAAGCAAAGGGAAATGATAAATGGAAAAATATGGTAAGATGGTGTCTCTGTTGATTTATAGTATAGTTGGTTATCATGATGACACACTTGCCTCACTGGTATATCAAATATGCTGTGAGACGGGACAAGCAGAGGGAAATGATAAATGGAAAAATATGGTAAGATGGTGTCTCTGTTGATTTATAGTATAGTTGGTTATCATGATGACACACTTGCCTCACTGGTATATCAAATATGCTGTGAGATGGGACAAGCAGAGGGAAATGATGAATGGAAAAATATGGTAAGATGGTGCCTCTGTTGATTAATAGTATAGTTGGTTACCATGATGACACACTTGCCTCACTGGTGTATCAAATATGCTGTGAGATGGGACAAGCAGAGGGAAATGATAAATGGAAAAATATGGTAAGATGGTGCCTCTGTTGATTAATAGTATAGTTGGTTATCATGATGACACACTTGCCTCACTGGTGTATCAAATATGCTGTGAGATGGGACAAGCAAAGGGAAATGATGAATGGAAAAATATGGTAAGATGGTGTCTCTGTTGATTTATAGTATAGTTGGTTACCATGATGACACACTTGCCTCACTGGTGTATCAAATATGCTGTGAGATGGGACAAGCAGAGGGAAATGATAAATGGAAAAATATGGTAAGATGGTGCCTCTGTTGATTAATAGTATAGTTGGTTATCATGATGACACACTTGCCTCACTGGTATATCAAATATGCTGTGAGATGGGACAAGCAGAGGGAAATGATAAATGGAAAAATATGGTAAGATGGTGTCTCTGTTGATTTATAGTATAGTTGGTTATCATGATGACACACTTGCCTCACTGGTATATCAAATATGCTGTGAGATGGGACAAGCAGAGGGAAATGATGAATGGAAAAATATGGTAAGATGGTGTCTCTGTTGATTAATAGTATAGTTGGTTATCATGATGACACACTTGCCTCACTGGTGTATCAAATATGCTGTGAGATGGGACAAGCAGAGGAAATGATAAATGGAAAAATATGGTAAGATGGTGTCTCTGTTGATTTATAGTATAGTTGGTTATCATGATGACACACTTGCCTCACTGGTATATCAAATATGCTGTGAGATGGGACAAGCAAAGGGAAATGATAAATGGAAAAATATGGTAAGATGGTGTCTCTGTTGATTTATAGTATTGTTGGTTATCATGATGACACACTTGCCTCACTGGTGTATCAAATATGCTGTGAGATGGGACAAGCAGAGGGAAATGATGAATGGACAAATATGGTAAGATGGTGTCTCTGTTGATTTATAGTATAGTTGGTTATCATGATGACACACTTGCCTCACTGGTGTATCAAATATGCTGTGAGATGGGACAAGCAGAGGGAAATGATGAATGGAAAAATATGGTAAGATGGTGTCTCTGTTGATTTATAGTATAGTTGGTTATCATGATGACACACTTGCCTCACTGGTGTATCAAATATGCTGTGAAATGGGACAAGCAAAGGGAAATGATGAATGGAAAAATATGGTAAGATGGTGTCTCTGTTGATTTATAGTATAGTTGGTTATCATGATGACACACTTGCCTCACTGGTGTATCAAATATGCTGTGAGATGGGACAAGCAAAGGGAAATGATGAATGGAAAAATATGCTAAGATGGTGTCTCTGTTGATTTATAGTATAGTTGGTTATCATGATGACACACTTGCCTCACTGGTGTATCAAATATGCTGTGAGATGGGACAAGCAGAGGGAAATAATAAATGGAAAAATATGGTAAGATGGTGTCTCTGTTGATTTATAGTATAGTTGGTTACCATGATGACACACTTGCCTCACTGGTGTATCAAATATGCTGTGAGATGGGACAAGCAGAGGAAATGATAAATGGAAAAATATGGTAAGATGGTGTCTCTGTTGATTTATAGTATAGTTGGTTATCATGATGACACACTTGCCTCACTGGTGTATCAAATATGCTGTGAGATGGGACAAGCAAAGGGAAATGATGAATGGAAAAATATGGTAAGATGGTGTCTCTGTTGATTAATAGTATAGTTGGTTACCATGATGACACACTTGCCTCACTGGTGTATCAAATATGCTGTGAGATGGGACAAGCAGAGGGAAATGATAAATGGAAAAATATGGTAAGATGGTGTCTCTGTTGATTAATAGTATAGTTGGTTACCATGATGACACACTTGCCTCACTGGTGTATCAAATATGCTGTGAGATGGGACAAGCAGAGGGAAATGATAAATGGAAAAATATGGTAAGATGGTGTCTCTGTTGATTTATAGTATAGTTGGTTACCATGATGACACACTTGCCTCACTGGTGTATCAAATATGCTGTGAGATGGGACAAGCAGAGGGAAATGATAAATGGAAAAATATGGTAAGATGGTGTCTCTGTTGATTAATAGTATAGTTGGTTATCATGGTGACACACTTGCCTCACTGGTGTATCAAATATGCTGTGAGATGGGACAAGCAGAGGGAAATGATAAATGGAAAAATATGGTAAGATGGTGTCTCTGTTGATTTATAGTATAGTTGGTTATCATGATGACACACTTGCTTCACTGGTATATCAAATATGCTGTGAGATGGGACAAGCAGAGGGAAATGATGAATGGACAAATATGGTAAGATGGTGTCTCTGTTGATTTATAGTATAGTTGGTTATCATGATGACACACTTGCCTCACTGGTGTATCAAATATGCTGTGAGATGGGACAAGCAGAGGGAAATGATAAATGGAAAAATATGGTAAGATGGTGTCTCTGTTGATTTATAGTATAGTTGGTTATCATGATGACACACTTGCCTCACTGGTGTATCAAATATGCTGTGAGATGGGACAAGCAGAGGGAAATGATGAATGGACAAATATGGTAAGATGGTGTCTCTGTTGATTTATAGTATAGTTGGTTACCATGATGACACACTTGCCTCACTGGTGTATCAAATATCCTGTGAGATGGGACAAGCAGAGGGAAATGATGAATGGACAAATATGGTAAGATGGTGCCTCTGTTGATTAATAGTATAGTTGGTTACCATGATGACACACTTGCTTCACTGGTGTATCAAATATGCTGTGAAATGGGACAAGCAGAGGGAAATGATTGGTGGAAATATATGGTAAGATGGTGTTTTGTTTGATTATTAAGTGTTGGTGAGCGATCATTTCTACTTTGTGAATTTAGAATTGCATCTTTAATTTAAAGTAAAAGATGCCCATCTAAAAACTGCCATTGCAAACATTGAAAAGTGAGAAGCCAAAAAATGATTGGTAGGGCAAAATATCGAACAATGTCATGCAACTCTCTATTCTATTAATACTAGTGTAGATTGTTAACATTGTTAAATAACATAGGATACTTGTAAAGGTTGACATTTCGGGATGTTTTAAGTTTTTCCGACATCAACCTCATTAAAAATTCATTAAAAAGTAAACAGTATCTTATGTATTGGACTCTGTTCCCAGGTGTCTGACCTATTTTGGGCCTTTGAAAATTTGCCTGTGACATAGGCTTTTTGTCTCCTGAAGTCGGCCGTATTAATGAAATTTAAACATTTTTTAAATTAATTTGTTGGATTATGTCCTATTCTTAGGTGTGTGACCATGTAAAGAACCTACTTCTACAGTGTGCCACACCAGAAGCAGTGTGTCGTCTCAACAACTCCAAACTGAGACAGGAAGCTGATGAATTACACAGACAGTATATGGAGGTACAGCAACACAGCAGTCTAGCAAGCTATCTCACACAACAGCTAAGGAGTGGAACACCAGGGGGTGATGGACACCACAGGGAAATAATTCATCAAGTGAGACTTGATTTGGTTTCTTATTTTCTTTGTCTTTTTTATTTTTTGCTTGGTTTCTTTTCCCCTGATTTCTTGTGTGCATGTATTTGTTTCATAAATTCCCTTCTTTCTGTTACTATTTTGTTACTCTGGTCAGCAGTTACGCTCAGTACCTGTTTTGTTCAGTTGTTTTATTCACCATTTGAATTTCACAATTCGTCGGCCGTATTCCATAGTGGCGTATAGTAGGGCGCCACGAATAAACAACTTTTCGAGAAAATCGGGTTTGAAGAAATGCCAATTTAAAATCGAGTTGTGTAAATCAGACATTCATTATATTTTGTAAATGATGTGAAATTTCTGTAGTAAACTAAATCGATTTTATTGCTATATATTTTTCAAAAGAAATAAATACATACTATTGCTGGCAAACTGAAAATAAAACTATACGTCACTATGGAAAACAAACAAAAAGCAATACCTAACCTAACGTTAACCGTGACGCCACCTCGGTCGCTGTGTAATCCCTATGGCGTTACTTTTAAGTCGTTAAGTATTCCATAGTGGCGTATAGGTCCGATCACGCTGTCACGCCACTATGACATCGATGTTTTTCATTTTGCCGATATTTCATAATTATAAAATGTGTATAAAAAGTGGCGTATGGTCGATACGCCACTATGGAATACTAAAAAAATGTCACTTTGTAACTACGCATACATTTAATTAATTAATTACTAATTAATTAGCTAATTATGACTGATGAGACTTAGAAAAAATGAAAGAGAACATCATTAAAAACATATGTGCCAATTTTCAAAAAATTGACCAAAAATCACTATACGGCACTATGGAATACAGCCGACAAATTTATTAATAAATCAATGGAAGAAATAAAACATGCATCTCTGTCTGAAGAAACTTTGATTAAATTATGCAAACTCTATATCAGGTGTTAGTATTTTCCAGATGAAAATATTTTAAGATCCACATATTGTAAATTTGGACATTAATTTGTTTGTGTGCAGGTGACAACACATTCCAGACTACTAGTGAAAGAAGACCGGATGGCTCTTGCTGGTGAACTAGGCCTATCACCACAGTGTGTACAAGGATTATTCCTACAGAAATTCCAGACTGAGCAACAATTCTCTGCAGAAATAAGGTATGTTTTTCCGTTTTACCCTCGATAAAGTTGATATTTAAGTTGGTTGAGTTGCTTAAAATAATTATGTCATTTAACCTGAATTCTATTTTTGCCATTTTAATAACTTTCTTGTGTGACACAATTCTGTGAAAACTTTCAATTGATATCAGCACTTTCAATTTGCTTTCAACATTAACATATAAAATTATGCATCTAGATCTTTTGATAATGAATATTTTCATGACAAACCTTCAATTGTTACACTTTTATAGAGACTTCTTTGGTAGCAGACAAGAAAGGGAGGGCCTACTGCTTGTACAATGTGAAGATGGTCATCAGAACAACCAGCTGATAGCATGTGCCTCATACTGCATACAGGATGAGAGAACTCAAGCCAAACAAGAAGCTTCACAGAAAGGCATTCAGCTCTATCCTGCCCATGTTGTGTTTGTGATTCAATTGTCTCGTATGGGCAAAGGATTCACTGGATTCCAAGGTAAGCATCTTGTCACAGCTTCAGAAAATGATCTGATGACACCCAGGACCAGCTTCTTTGATAATATGCAAATATGGTGATGGTCCACTCTTGTTTTTCTAATTACAACTTCTGCAGCATGCTCAGAACACAGTCAGAATTGTCACTCATACTAGTAAGTTTTACCACATCACTCCAGTTTTAGAACAGCTCCATTGGTTATCGGTGTCACATATTGAATTGAATTTTATCTTCTGCTCATGACATCTGAAGTATTCGATGGACTCACTCTACAATATTTAATCAACTTAATTAAGCTATATTCTTCTTCCTGTTCCCTTTGTTCATCCACCAAGAATCTGTTTCACACAACAAAATGGATGTTTGCTTCATAATGGTCTTTGCTTTTTCTGCTGCAGCTACTGTACTTTGGCACTAATTTTCCATGGACATCAAAGCAGTTTCAAATGTCGGTACTTTTAAGAAGAATTTTAAATCTCATTTGTATTCAAGAGCATATTCTATGTAATCCTAAGTGCTACTAAACATTTATTTTGTTTTTGGATATTGGGTGTTATAAGTTGTTTTGAACATTTTGAATATAGGAATGTAGTATCTATTAATGTGATGTGCCTTACAACACCATCTTGCAAGAAATGCAGGTGGCATTGCTGTTAATCTGGGATATACAGGGGAAAGAAGAAGCATGCATCGCACACTATAATGAAAGACAGAGATAAAAAGACTAGTTCATGTTTAAAACTCTGACAACTAAACAGAAAATGCCATACTGCACAGGTCGGCAACCAATCACAGCGCGCCTTTGCACTGACGTCAGACGCGATTAGTCTTTTTATCTGTCTTTCATTATAGTACAATTAAACATGACATTACAAATGGAAACATAACTGGGATACCTTCAGCAAGGATAAAATATGACAGCATGCCATTCAGGTCACAAGTGATGATGCTCATGAAAACTTTGGACTTCTTTGGAAGATTGTTTGGGAGTTGGGCATTTGTCTGCTGTAGCTTTCTGATCAGAAACCCAAAAGGGAGAGTTAGCTATTAGATTCTGTCCTTCTGGAATCACATGAAGAAAATTGTTCTTATTTGTATTACCATAAATTGGGTCATTTTTTTCTGTAAATTAATTTCTGTCATTAATATTTCACTAAATTGTCTCCTGTCCATTAGGTGGTACCTCACGTTCTGCTCACATTGATGACCTTCGACCTTCACAACCAAACCGTCCTGAAATCAGTACTCTAAGAGGTCAAGGAGTGCATAGTCTCTTACAACAAGATTTGGCTGCAATGAACATACAAACTGGATATGAGCCTGCAGAAGCACTGATGGAAATTGGAATGGAGGTAGATAACAGAATGGAGGATGCTGATGAAATGGCAGTAGCTGATATACAAGGTAATTGTCTATTATGTTATGAAGAGGTCTGATGTAAAACATATATCCAAAGGCTGACTTGTTTGTAATGGATTAATTTGTAATTTCTCGACCCAAAGGCTAAGAGCAAAATTATACAATTAATTTGTTGGGAGTGGCCTTTCTTTTCCATGCTCTTTTTCTTCATTCTGAGTTTCATTCTGTTTTATTCTATTTTTCTCTTCATATTAGCCACCATGCTTAAAAAAGCTTTTAAGCTTGGCTTGAGCATTTTGCTGGAGCATTTTGCTCGAGCCTGGTCCCATCAGGATCCAACATGTGTCCACACACGGGGCGACTGGTTAAACCAACTAAACTTATTTATAGAGAAACAAATAACACAGGACAGCAGATGATAAATAAATGTACATCTTGTTTTGCTGAGCAGTAAAAGTTGTGACTCATAAACATTGTTAAACATCTAAAGGTCATTTTTTCAAATCCCGGTCACACTAACAAGTTATGCACTTGGGCAAGATGCTTTACATCACAAGTTTCACCCTACCAAGGTTTAAGATGGAGCTGTTAGGGAATAATAACAATCTTTATGTGTTGAAAAAACATGTGACTTTGTTATGGATCTTGTACATGTTGGAGCAGAACAATTCAAATGTATTTCAGTGGCAGTAGTCAAACATTCAAACAGGCATGATGTCTGTGCTGGCAAAATTGTCAACATTTAAACTGTTTATTTCATGATATATAAAATCAGTTGTCAAAGATTTGCTGCCTAACATAAGCCTGCAACTGCATGAATATTGTTCTGTGGATTAATTCATTTGTATTGCCTTCTTTCTACTAGAAGAAACTATGGATACATCTGCACCACCAGTGCTGCGAGCTGTGGAAGTAGAACCCTGTGTCCAGACAAGAGAACAGAATAGAGGTCAAATGGCAGCAGCCTCAGATGCAGCACAAGGATCTAATAGAGGTCAGAGAAAAAACAATCAATGTGAAACATTTTCGATTGAACACAATATTCTTTAAATCCAAGAAACACTAAACCATTAATCCACTCTGCAGCTTAAATACATTAAAGCCATATTATAACATTTGCTGAGGAAGATGCCCTCACTGAATTTTTAAAATTCCTTTTTTTACACGAATAAATTGTACTTTATTAAACCAATATACCCTGCAAAAATCAAGACTCTAAGTGCTGTAGTTTTGTCAAAATCCGTGATTTTGAATTAAAGGCTGATTCAGCGCTTTATTATTACGATGGAATTATTAGTCGAACGCATACACGATGTTCATAACACACAGTACGTCACTGCGTGCGGGACGGTGATATACACAACAAAGGGTCGTACCACAACATGACCGAAGGAGTGGTGCGTATTGGCATATATATGCGCTGGTAGTAAATTCAATTTTCTTTGCTTTGCCGTAGTTATTCGGCTCAAAAATAAAAGGGATATATCTGACAGTAAAAGCTAACATTTTATGGCAAAGAAATGCTAATCTATTTTGTTTGAAAATGTTATAATATTGCTTTAACCGATCAACTTCATTATTATGTTTTCAGGGTTATTAGGAGTTAAGAAAACCTAATAATGATAATATTGATGGCTTATTTAGCATGATACCATAACATATCGGATTCGTCATACAAATATCGAACGTCCGATATTTTTATGACTCATCCGATATGTTATAGTATCATGCTCAGCCATCCAATATTATATCAAACTTGGCATTGTGATAGTATATGGTGGCCTGATGTGCTATATAGTTTTGTGTCATGTTATTTGCATATTTATGAATATTAATGACCTTATTTGCATAGTGCATATTATTTATATTTACAAACCTTTGTTATTTACACACCTTTGTGTGGGGCCACCTTAATTACAAGCTGCGTAATTCTAGTTCTCATTTTAGATACTTACAAATATCTTTGGTCTTCAAGCAAATCAATTTTTATGTGCAGGAAATAGTTCTGCATCAATTATTTTTTATGTGTTGGACAAAACTGAAGACGCAGCTTCTGGTTATAAACATATAATATAGTTTCCTATGGAGTCCTGTTACCAGTCGTAGCTAGGCATCTCTCTATCCATCATTTTAGACGGATGGGTTTGCAAAATTAAGCAGTAGGATGCTGCATCCTGGTTGATGCTTGCAATATCCAATTTGGCAATGTTATTCAAATGATGAGGGGCAAAGTTGAACCTCCATTTCTAACCAAGCCACTACATGTTGCAAGTAAATGTGGTAGGCCTATATAATTAGCATCCCTGGCATGATTTTCTTCAGTTTGCACGTAACTTGAATAATACACATTTGAGTGAATGAATGTTCTGTACTGGTGCCAGTTACTTGCCAAGAAACCAAATCAAACAACATTGAGTGATGGATCATTTACCATCGCTATTATATAGGGCCCACAACTTCTAAGTTCCCCCCTAAATACTTTTTGAAATAAATCAAAAAATATTTAAGAAAAGGCAAATATGTAAAAAGGTATAGATAGCCTTATTTGTTTTACACATATGGACCAAATTATAGCGTCACACGTCGTTGCGTTCAGTCACAATGGTTCATTACGTAAAAAAAGAGACCGATTTAAACAGTGTTAAAAGTTGCATCTGAGTCCATAGGAGTCAACTCTCATACATAACAGTATATAAACATACCTTTTTACATTTTTGCATTTCGTAAAATATTTTTCGACTTATTTTTAAAAGTATTAGGGGGAACTTATAGCTATTATAATACTTGTATATATTATAATACTGCACGCATGTGGAATAAACCCAATTATTTTTCTAATAATTTTAACCAAGTCTTTGCATATGACACTAGTAGCCAATGTTTCATTGCTCAGTTGCTACAATGCTATACTTTTGTAACTTTCAGTTGCTGCTTTGCCCCCTATTGACTGTACCAAACTACTGCAAGAAAGTCTACATGGAGCAGCTCTAAGAATTGGTGATAGTGAAGATAGATGGCATAGAACTACAGAGCGCATCACACTACTGCAGCAATATTTGCAGCCTGGTATAGGCCAGGGTAGGTCAAATGAATATTTACAAATATACCAAATCTAATAAACTTTATTTTTAGTATCCATTATCTGTACTGTGCTCTTTGTGTGTCCATAACTGCATCAATGTGGCCAAGATGTCAAAACCATTGAAATAGAGCTCATCACTGGAGTGTAGTCAGATGGCAGGCAATACTTCATTTAGAGTGTGGTAAAAGACATACCTACTCCCATTCCAGAAAAATACAGCACTAATATTTTGGGAATTAAAAAGATATTATATTGTTTTGCAAATGAAACATAGCTAAATCCTAATCCTTTAGTTAGTTCAAACTGAAAATAAAAGTCAAATTTTTAATAATTTTGCAATTTGAGAGGAAATTGGTCAATAACATTACAATTTTGCATGTTTTCTTACAATTGTAGTAACAAAATTCTAAGACTTAGCACAAGTCTAGGCATTCAAAATCTCGAGTATAGGCTGAGAGTTAGCTCAAAGTTTTAATATGTAATATTTGATAAGTGGTTATGAAAGAGATGAGAAAATGTGTTTTCCAAAATTACAATGCATAACTTGTAATTAGTCTTTGCACAAGTCTTTGGGCTTGATTGTCACAGCACACAAATAAACACCCTAAAAACGCATGTTGTTGGCCCTTATTTCTAAAAGTTGACCAAAAATTGAAATTTGACTTTCATTGCCTGTTAGAACCTACTAAAGGATTCAGATTTAGCTCCGTTTCATTTGGCAAAACAATTAAGAACATGCTGTATTTTTGTGGAATGGGGGATAGGACTGGACATCATTTATTGGACCCGCCGAAACTATCTACGAACAATTATCAATTTAGCAATATAACTTTGAAATTTCTGTCAATTACAGGCCCACTCAACTTCCTGTCAGCAATAAAGCAGCGTGTGACAGCATTGACTGGGGAGTGGGAAGAGAGAAGTGGTAGCAGAGATGGATGGCTTCATAATGAAGCAATCGCAGTAGCTAAGGTGCATGAGAGTGGAACATTCAGGTCAGTAAAAGAGATTATTTTTTTGTTGAATTGGATTTTACTCTATTTTGATGTTAATTGATCTGTTAAAGCCCAGATGTTATCAGTAATGAGGCCCAGTCTAGATGTCAACAGTGTTATAGTGAAGGTCACCACTTCATATCAGTCAGTTAGCTCAATCAGTAAGGTGTGGGTTCTGGTGCATCATGATGCATACAAGTTTGAGCCCATCCAGTGTCATTTAAATTGCTCTTGTAAATAAAAACTTGAGCTAGCTTGAAAATCCCCTGGGCAAAGAACTTACTGCTATTTGTTCCAGTGTAACCTATACGAAAGTCAGTTCCCGATGGTTTATTGTGGTATTTTAGTCTAGGGCATTCGCTTCTTAACAGTAAGTCTCTGAAGAATATTTTAACGGGTGTTTCATAACCTGACTACCTTTTCTGACTACCTTTTCTGACCACCTTTTCTGACCATCTTTTTTTGACATTATTTTGATATTTGCTTCATTTTTATTATCTTTACACTTTGCACAATAATGTTGTATCATTCTGGATGTTAAGTGACATAAAATTGAAATTATCAAGTTCAATTTGTTTTGTTTTTCACAGGGCAGTTAACTTCTCAGTTAGGAGGCAATTGTCATTTCAGGCGCTGGGTCAATAAAGTAAACACAATTACCACTTCACAAGGTCATATTCATGATATTTGTCATACATGCCCTGGTATATTAACGCGGCTGTGTACTCTAGCCATTGTTTCTTTCTCAAAATTAAGTTTTTATGATATGTTTGTACCTTGTTATGTTTTTTATAAATACAAGGAATGAAAATCCAGATTTGTAAACTCCAACTGCAATATTTTAAGGATTTTATTTCACTATTCCACTCGTGTTTGAAATTGAAAAGGAAAGAAAATCTTTGTTGTACCAGCAAGGTACCTTGGCAAGCAACAACTCATCGCGTTGCGTATCGCGCAATTTGTTAACTTTTACAAATACGCTGTGACGCTTATCTGCATCTTGTGGCGCATCTTATGGAAACACCACGGAAGCACTGATTTCACAAAAACCTAGTGGTCAAATGGCTCCGTTTTAGCTGATAAAATGTGGGTTTTTCAAGTTCTTTCCCCGATTTAAATATCAAGTTATGAATGGATTTCGCTCAAACTTCTCAAGGGGCTGTGGATTTACCCGATGTTCACGTAATATAAGTTACAAAAGCGAAAACTGTCGCATTCTCCTGTGAGATTCGATGAAAGTGCAAAATGTGACCACTTTAAACTTCAACGGCCATTATTTCAATGTTCATTTTCTCGGTAAAATGACGATTTAGGTACTACGATAACTCAATAAATACAGCATCTATAGGTAAGCAAATATGATCATCGTAAAAAGCATGATCGACTCAAGAAACAGTTTTCTCATTTTTTATATTTTGGTCTATTTCCGATTTTGGGCATCATTTTGTGCAAATAGGCGTTTTGAATTTTAAAAGTTCATTTTGATGCCTTATATGGTCAATATCTCAAAAAATAAGGCCAATATCAAAAAAATAAAAAAACCGTTTTTGGAATGGAGCCTCAAGATTGAGCTAAAAACAAAATAAAATATTTTGGTAAGATGTTATGATGTACCTACCAAATATGGACAAAAACTCACTTTCTTGTGATTTTCTTCAAAATTGTTGTTTTTACCCCAAATCTGTATTTATATTAAGATTTATTGATGTCTTGCCTTCATAAAAATATATACTTTTATATGTTTTGCGCGAATAATTACAAAGTTATTGCACTTTTACTACATGCATGTCTGAGAGTACACAGCCACCTTAAGGGTGCAGCATGAATGTGAATATTAATTATTGTCTATCAGACAGACAAACAGAAAGTCTGAACAGGGAAGTGCTGGGGGTATATACACTAGGCTAGCGGCATTTCCCTGTTCTGAAGATTGAAGGGAGCACTCGTTCGAAATATGAAGTCAGGAAAATTGGATGTGTTTATTTATTTGTTTTAAATAATTTCATGTACCATGAAAGTGTTGTAGTTTTTAAGTTTCAAATTTTTATTTGGAAATTGCTTTTACCTCAGTGGCACTCATCTATCCGATGGTGCATCCAAGACATTAAATATACAAACACAATTGTATTAACCCTAACACCCAACCCTGCTTTTTGATATCGGAAGTTAAGGTAGATACGATAAAGGAGAGAAGATGAACAAAGAAGTCAGTTGGCACCCCAGGATTGAACCTTAGACCCCCCCGCATATGCCAAGTACACGATCACGGACCGGTAGCTACATGGGTAACGCTTCCCCGGGCAGCAATTCCGTGAGCATTTCCACTTAGTGTGACAAGCAAAAGGTACAAATAAATAATCGAAAGTGAGAAAGATATAACAACCACGTACCCTTAAAAATGTTGTTTATCTATTAACAAGTCCCAGAGAAAAGCTTGCAAATTATCACCCAGCACTTATTATGGTGTAAGCATCAAATATCACAGGGCTCTCTGTAAAAGCTGGTCAGAAAAGGTAGTCAGAAAAGGTGGTCAGAAAAGGTGGTCAGGTTATGGAAATTCCCTATTTTAACATTTAAAAATATTTAGACCCTAGTGGTCAGCAACAATCTGTAGTGTGCAAAGGCTTTGTTCATTTTTGCATAGCATATCATATATTAGTTTACATTTTATCATTTCTCCCACATGCTTTGATGGATTTCAATAGGACTTAGACACAATGACAATAGCTTGTGTGATGTCAATGAATGTGAGATCAAAAGGTCATTTAGGGTCATTTCAGGTTATTTTAGAAATATTTTAATTCTTCACAAACTTGCCTTTTCCGATCTTGTAATTTGTCAGGGACACATTTTATGTACTGCATAATTTACGAATATACATGTTGTTATAGTTATGATGTTGATGTTTTTTTAATCTATCTCTCATTCTTGAACTATATCTTAACTTAGGCGATCTATCTGGCAGCATCTGGTTTCCATAGTAACTCCCCTTCTAGCAGAAATATTGGCATTTTGTGACTACAATGACAATCTGAGTCTACTGAACATGTTTCCACAAGGACACTGGCAACACCAGCTATGGCTTGCCATATTGAGTGATCCCACCTTATCACCACTACACTATGCAGATTTCCTTTCACCTAAGAATCAGGTATTGAGAGAGAAAGCTTTGGTGAAGATGTTAGGGAGTGGTGAGAGGCATTTCACTGCTAGGTTGTCTTTCTCTTGGCTACTGAAGAATCATCTGGACTTGGCGCATACAACTGCTAGGGAACTCAAAGGTAAATCATTATTTTGATTAGTTTACTGTCCCATGCATTTTGTTTTCTGAAATTGAAGCTTGAGTGAACTGAAATGTAATAAAAATCAGAACTGGTGGGAATCAAACCAGGGGTTGATTTCACTAACGGTCATGATGCATTTAGTCCTTTAAACCCTAACCCCCACAAAATACCACAGGCTTGGTGTCTCCCCTTCCGCAGGGTGGGGATTGGTGAGTGACGGCAGTGTATGCTCAAGTGCATGTAGTATTAAATCATGCACATTGACTCCAAAGAACTGTCATGTTTATACACACGATCAAAGGCAGTACATCTGTACATGCACAAAGTAACTCAGACATACTGATGTCATGCTCTCGAGGAAGCCAAATGGACTATAATATATATATCATAAGGAAGAGTTACAGTGGGTTTAGTTAGAGGATCGAGTTGTGAAATTGACCCATGGGCACTCAAGATTTATAGTGTAGATCTACAGGTCATCTAAAATGCCACATGGAACTATAGTGAATTGCTGCTGAATCGTTACCACTCACAGAATAATTTTCTTTCTCAATTTACAATTATATTAAATTAAGAAAAAGTCTAATTCAGGCTTAAGGACAGAGTAAGGGGAGAGGATAAAGTCTGTCAAAGTAGTTTGTGCTATTGTGTTTGTCATTGGAACCCTCTCAAACTTGCGAGAATAAGAATGATGGGTGCATACTATATTTGTCATGACATATGACCCTACACATTCTTCTATTGCTTCCATTATCAAGAAGTACCTCCCCATTCTTCATTCATCCAATCATTGTAAAGAGGCTATTCCTGAACCGCATATGGGGGCATTTCAATGTCCAAGGAATATGAAAGATGTGATAGTCGGATTTGCCATGAAACCTACTTCTGTTCAGGTTGAGACTAGAGGCTTCAACCCATGCAACAAGTGTGCAGCTTGCAATCATGTTCTATACTCAGCACACAGTCTCCAATCAGAATTTCTCTATTTCTTCATTGCCATTCTACCAATGTGGTTTATGTCATTGTAAGAATTGTGGACATCAAATCTAACCACACATAACGGCCATTGGCAGACTCAATAGCACCAACTACTTTTACAGCATTGCTCTTGAGACTAAATGGATTGAAAAGTTACAAATGTCTGCTCCTAGTCTAGGTATGAATGTTATAAAAGGCTTTTTACCCTAAATTTGGATGTTGATGTAAACATAATATTATTATTATAATATATATATTTATTTTCCTTGGTTGTGTACACTTCTGTTTAGATCCATCCAAAGTTCCCCTGCTTTTAGTTGTTTTTTTAGTGTTTATAAGTATTCAAATTCGGGCATGGACGAATGTGTTTCCCCTTGTTCTGCCGTTTAGATGGCAGGAAAGACAAATAATGTGTGGGAGGATTGCAAATAAAAGTTGACAGAAAAATTATTAAACAGAAAATTAAGCTCAGCTGTATTGAAAATAAATTGAGAGATCAAAGTTAGAACTACTATAGCGATCAAAGCAGTTTGCCTGCTTTTAGAATTTCACCTTATTTACTGTGCTCAACAAAATAATTACAAATGAGAAAAGTTCATTTTCATTGCAGCCAACACAGAACAGTCCTCTGTCCATGAAATATTCTGCAGTCAAATTCATGAGTCGCCATGGGGACGATTGTTGAACCAGATCATACCGCCTGGAGCCAGTCAAGAATTCATGGAAGCCTACATGATGGACTATGTTTGCATGGTGTACACTGCTAAATCTAATGTAGAACTAGAGGTAGGTATAACATGGCTTAATTGTCATCTGGAGATGACATTGGTGTGCAATCGATGACTTGTTGGCTCCAAGCTTGCTTGACGAGCCATCGTGATCGCGCTAAGTGGACGGTGTATTTTGCTTCATATTTCGGCCACTTCCGATGGTGCTTTTTTATGCTAAGGTTATTTCTGTGTGCGATATGTGCTTTTAAAATTGAGTTCTAACTTTCTAAAACTTATTTTTCAATCGATTGCACTCCATATTGGGTTGAAATGACTAATGAGGTGGGGAATGTAGTTATTTTATGAAAGAAATGTCCGAAATCGTCATGAGAAACGAGCAATTTCAATCGCTTTGCTTGGTTCCCTGTGTGTGCTAGAGATTATTTTGGTCTGTATAATTTTAAGTTGTGAGAAGATGACGGAAATAGACGGATTGCACTATTTTTCTTTGGCAAGTCAAGTGCACCTGTTATCTGAACACGGACCGAAAAGTCATTGCAAGCTGTTCGTATTTCATCACGCTCTTTGTAGATTTAATTGTTAGAATATAGTTAAAAACAGTAAATTAAACCATATTGTGGACATGATTCTGAGGAAAAATTATATTTTCAATGGGATTTACCCCTCTTCGCAAAATTGAAATTTTTTCGTATTTTTCTATAGCAAAAACAGTCTAAATAAATGATGTTCAACTTTGCCCAACAATTTTATACTTCAGAATATCAAAGATTAATATGTTTTCTCCTGAACAACAACATAGTTTTTAGGCCAGGACTTCTTAAGAAATTCAAGACCACGGTTTATTTGATCAATGTTACATCGACTGTGCCGACCAATCTCGCCATTTTTGATTGTTTATTTTGGTTTCACCACACAAAGGTCATGACCTTACGGCGCATTGATTGATCATGTTGATTCTGATTGGACTGTCCCAAGGTCATCACAGTTATGAATGAATAATTCATAAGGGGGGTGGCAGAAATAGAAAAGTTGAAATAAAATGTACATAATTATTGAATTAAAATGTGACTGAAATTAGTGGTTTCAGAAATCATTGATCATGTTGATTGAAAGTTGCCAAGTTTAATGTTTTACTCTAGGCTGTGCAATATTAATCATGAGCTAAGTTTTTGAGAGAAATCAAAAAAGGAATGTCAAGCAATCAATGACAGCCGGGGAATCACTTTAAAAATCAGAAAAAGTTACAAAAAAAAAAATTTGACCTGATTGCTTCCGAAATTAGTAACAACTGTCGTATGGGCATGAAACTGGGGTGGGTACAGTCAGCATTTGGGAGTCAAATTTTGGAAGGTCAATTCGGGGTCACCAGGGTCATCTGAGGTCAAATTAGTAAAACTATCGTATGGGTATGAAACTTGGTGGGTACCGTCAACATTTATAGCCAAATTTTGTGAAGGTCATTTCGGGGTCACCAGAGGTCATGTGAGGTCAAGTTAGTAAAAACTGTCGGATGGACATGAAACTTGGTGGATACAGTCAACATTTGGAGTCAAATTTTTGGAAGGTCATTTCGGGGTCACCAGGGGTCATCTGAGGTCAAATTAGTAAAAACATTTGGACGGGCATGAAACTTGGTGGATGCAGTCAACATTTGCAGTCACATTTTTGGAAGGTCATTTTGGGGTCATCTGAGGTCAAATGAGTAAAAACTGTTTGATAGGCATGAAACCTGGTGGGTACAGTCACTATTTAGAGCCAAAGTTTTGGAAGGCCATTTCAGGGTCACCTGGGGTCAACTGCGATCAAATTAGTATAAACTGTCGTATAGGTATTAAACTTGGTGGGTACAGTCACTAATTAATTATAGCCAAAACCTTATTCAGACAACACTATTCTTGACATTGGCTTATGTATTTTGATACATTTTGATCAGTTTCGGTCCATTTGGACCCATTTCTATCCAATTCCACCAGATTCGATTCATGTTGCTAAATAGTAATTCCCTAAATTGATTGATGCATTCTTGTATGCTCTGCAAATGAGATAGCTACCAACCAACCAGATGTACCCATTGAATGTGATCTGTCACGTCACATTGCACAATCGACTCCAAGAACAATTACTTTCACTGTCACCAAAAAGCGCAGAGCCACAGCGCCATTGGTGCTCTTGTTTTATATTGTTGTGGTCAGTGTTACCAAAACGTTTCAGTACAGTTCTCCAGGCTGCTGTCTGGTAAATTAGTCTCATGTAGCCCAATTTTTAACAACTTTTAAAAAGCAGACAATACTGGATATTTACCCAAATTAAGAACATACATTTAATCACCCAAATTGTGCAGAAGAGCACCTGAATGATAAAACTTCCGGTACTTACTAACCAATCAATTGTTATTGAAATTTGAACTTTAGAGATTGTAAACCTTTATATTTTGGCCAAATTTAAAGGAAAATACATCAAATTACTGCGGTGGTCTGACACAAAAGTAGCCCAATTTTAGGGCATGTTTTATGAGTAGCAGCAAGTATTCGCTATGTAGCCCAATTTGGCACCCAAGGACGTTGTTGGCATCTCTGGTTGTGGTTTTCTCATACTGACAAATCCCAGGTAAATTTCAGGGATGTGAGAGTTCCTCTTTTCAGCTGATTTCCTCTTTTTTTGTTGCCAAAATTTACGTGTTTTTCTTTTATTTTCAGCCCATATTTGGCGTTTTTACCCTGATTTTACGCTGTTTTTAGTGATTTTCCTCGTTTTTGGTCTGTGGCCTCTCACACCCCTGAAATTTGTATTATGCTGACTGTAGAGGGTGATGTTGTGATTCTTTAGCAGTGCAGTGAGTTACCACTTGGCATACAAACTTTGAGCACACATAAATGTGGGTGGTCATTATGTTTTCTATCTGTTTTGAAGCCAACCATTAAGGGATCCAAAATGAGCGTTTATTGCGTTTCGACAGTATTTTTTGTGGCACATGAGAGCACCTCAGACCTATTGAATTGCATTCTGAATACGAAGCATGTCTTTCTGATATCAAATAATCTTCATTTTTTTAAATCACAATATAATACAAATTTTATGACAAATTATAAAAATTTGATATTTTTCAAATTTTTGATATATAACAGTCCTCGAAGTAAATTATATAAATTTAATGATATATTCTTAAAGTGTATGTAGCAGGGAGGAAAAGCTGACGGTCAATTGAAAATTTTGACCTTTCATATTGAAGATATCGATTTTTTTCCCAAAAAGACCTAATTTTTTTTGGTGTTTTGGGAAAAAAAATCCATATCTTCAATACGAAAGGTCAAAATTTTCCACCTATACACTTTAAGTATAAATCATCAGATTTATAAAGTTTACTTCAAGTACTGTTAAATATCAAAAATATCAATTTTAATGATTTGCCATAAAATGTGTATCAAATTGCGAATTTCAAAAAATCAAAATTATTTGATATCAGAATGACATTCTTCGTATTCAGAATGCAATTCGATATGTCTGATGTGCTCTAATGTCCCAAAATAAATACTGTCCAAACGCTCATACCCCAGCCCTTAAAACAGTCTGTTTCCAAATTTTGAGTTTTATTACCCCAGGGATTTTGATATTATCAGTAGCAGCAAAACAAATTGTAACAATACACTACAAGATTCCTGGCGACGTAGTACCTCTGCTGCAATGTTACTTCGCGGCTACTACCGCTGCTACTACCGAGTACACAAGCCCGTTGTGGCCGACGTTGGTACTACACCAAAGTACCAGCGTCGGCTACCATACTGTAGATACCCCCGTAGCAAAGTACTTACATCGATACTCCACCATGCGTCACCTAAGAGTCAACTGCGATGTACCAAGTAGGTGACTTATAGGCAGACCATGGTCGGGGTACCGATATTCTTCAGCGGTAGTACCTGCACAGTAACCGCATCCATGGTGTACCCATGTGTCAGCAGTGAAGTAGCAGTGAAGGTACTCACCCGCGAGGTACTCGTCGCCAAAATCATTCGATCGTAAAGTTCATTGACTTCAAGGCGCGCGCCTATGATACAAAATCGCTGGCCGACTACGCGTTCAACAAGGTTTGCACACTAACGCGTTGAAGTGGAATTATTAATTTGTTATGATGGATGCAATAATGCTTGTTGCACAATGCAGTTTTTCCGTACGCCGGCGACAGTGTTATATTATAATCCCATCGTTTTTCTTTTGTTTACCGTTTTGTTCTGTTAAGAAAATAACACTTTAATTTGTTAATACCAAATTACCATCATCATTGTTATGTTAATAATGTTTTAGCATGTTACCTAGACCGATGTTATGTGAAGATTTTTCTGTTTTAAATTACCTTGTTCCAAAACCTGAAGATTGTTATTTATTTTCTTGTGCTTTGATTTTTGTATCGGTTTTATGTTTGTTTGATTGTTTACTTGGTTGGTTAGTTAGCCGTTTGCTTGACTGGTTGCTCAGCTTGGTTGTTTTCATTTGTAATTTTTATCTTATTTAATTAATTATTTAGTAAGTTTATTATTTTTCAGAAATGTTTAGAAAAGATTGGAATCGTGTATTTTATTAACATGTTCATATGTTTTTTATTCATTAAATCATTATTTGCTTTAGTTATTTACTCATTTATTTATTACCTATTTATTTAGTTAGTTAGTTATTTACTTATTTATTTATGTAGGCCTACTTATAAATTTACTTTTTCTTTACTTATTTCACTATTTATTTTTTATTTGGTTGTTTATATACTTATTTATTATCTTCACTTATTTATTTACTTAGCCTACTCATTTAGATATTTATTTATTTAGTTGCTTATTTACTTACTTGGTTATTTTTTTATTTCCTTGTTTATTTACTTACTCATTTAGTTATTATTTACCTAATTATTTACTTATTTTTATGATTAGTTGTTTACCAATCTCCTTATTTATTTATTTATTTACTTCAAGTTGGGTAATTATTTAATAACTTATTTATTTGTTTATCTATTGCCTTATTTATTTACCTACTCCTTTAGTTAGTTGTTTACTTACTTATTTAGGCCTACTTATTTATTTACTCATTTACTAATAGGCCTAGGCCTACTTAACTTATCCGCTTAAAAATGCCCCAAAACAAATAAGAAACATAAATCAAGAACATATTAATCAATATAAATCAATATGGCAACAAAAACAAATAAGAAATGGCAACCCGCTTGCCTCATTTTTTTCTTGCCAGAGTACCGACGTCGGTACTCAGCTGCATATTACCTGGCAGGTGAGTACCAGTGTCGGTACTCGGAGTACCTTCAAAGTACCTACGCCACGAGGTATTCGCGAGTTGCAGCCGGCTTGCTGGGCCACAAGGGTCTGGTGGCCGACGTGGGTACTCGAGAGTAGCAGCGCTGCTACTCTCATGAGAATCCCGTAGTGTACCCCATATAATAGTACATACATGTACTTCCAGTAGTGGTCAGTGGTTACCAATTTTTACCACATTTTTGGCACTTTTTGTTCACTCCATCTAAACGAAACATCTTGGGCATAAAATTTCACTGGGGTAATGAGAAAAATATGACCTCAATTTTGATGAGGTAAAGTGGGGGAGGTGGATAAGGCTGTTTTAACGCATCTTTATATTTACAATTACCAAAAAATTAAACTAATAGGATGTACCATGCTCAATAGGATTTCCAGCATGTTCTGTCAGGTGTATCACATAGTGTCAGATGTGAGCATTGGAGTGTATCACATAGTGACAAATGTCAATCGCAAATTTATCAAGATATGAACATCGGGAAACATCGAGTTGGTGAAATGTGTATTGCACATAGCCATAGATTACAAACTAATTCCGTTTTTTAAAGTTGCAAATCTTTTAAAAACTAGATTGTCTCAGCAGCAGGGGACATTAGGCTGTCATGTGCATCTAGGTGTAGAGGCTTATCCTCTTATTCCCACTTGAGCATTCTCAAGTACACTTAAAGTGTTTGGTCTCCTGGTCAAGTCAGTTTTAATTTAGGGGTTGTTGTTATGTTGTTATAGCAACAAGCTCAGTTTTTCTGTCCAGTCAGCTGTCACTTTAGTGGTGTGCAGCCATTCAGGTCTCCGCCTTATTTTTTAATTCCTTTGTTATGTCCATAGTTCTCCTAGTGATGCACTTGCAATTGTTCCTTCGATCTTGATGGACCAAAAATCCCACCCACCCTCCCAAAAGCTGGAAGGGTGATTCAGTAACTAAATATGGTTAAAGATACTCCAATAAAATGGTATGTCCAAATATGCTGCTTTATGCTTAAAAATAGAGGCTTTGTATGGAATTTCTTGAAATCTTGAAGAATATCATTAGTAGATTGTCTCCACTTTCTACTGCGTTTTATAGAAGGGAATGAATGCTTTGTATGGAGTTTCTTCAAAACCTGAAGAATCTCGTCTGTAGATTGTCTCCACTTTCTACTGCGTTTTATGGTGCTTGGATGTGTTATGGATTTTCTTCAAAACCTGAAGAATCTCGTCGGTAGATTGTCTCCACTTTCTACTGCGTTTTATGGTGCTTGGATGTGTTAAGGATTTTCTTCAAAACCTGAAGAATCTCGTCTGTAGATTGTCTCCACTTTCTACTGCGTTTTATGGTGTTTGAATGTGTTACGGAGTATCTTCGAAAACTGAAGAATCTCGTCGGTAGATTGTCTCCACTTTCTACTGCGTTTTATGGTGTTTGAATGTGTTACGGAGGTTCTTCGAAACCTGAAGAATCTCGTCGGTAGATTGTCTCCACTTTCTACTGCGTTTAATGGTGCTTGGATGTGTTAAGGATTTTCTTCAAAACCTGAAGAATCTCGTCTGTAGATTGTTTCCACTTTTTACTGCGTTTAATGGTGCCTGGATGTGTTACGGAGTTTCTTGAAACCTGAAGAATCTCGTCGGTAGATTGTCTCCACTTTCTACTGCGTTTAATGGTGCCTGGATGTGTTAAGGATTTTCTTCAAAACCTGAAGAATCTCGTCTGTAGATTGTCTCCACTTTCTACTGCGTTTTATGGTGCTTGGATGTGTTAAGGATTTTCTTCAAAACCTGAAGAATCTCGTCTGTAGATTGTCTCCACTTTCTACTGCGTTTAATGGTGCCTGGATGTGTTAAGGATTTTCTTCAAAACCTGAAGAATCTCGTCTGTAGATTGTCTCCACTTTCTACTGCGTTTAATGGTGCCTGGATGTGTTAAGGATTTTCTTCAAAACCTGAAGAATCTCGCGTCTGTAGATTGTCTCCACTTTCTACTGCGTTTTATGGTGTTTGAATATGTTACGGAGTTTCTTCGAAACCTGAAGAATCTCGTCTGTAGATTGTCTCCACTTTCTACTGCGTTTTATGGTGTTTGAATGTGTTATGGAGTTTCTTCAAAACCTGAAGAATCTCGTCGGTAGATTGTCTCCACTTTCTACTGCGTTTTATGGTGCTTGGATGTGTTAAGGATTTTCTTCAAAACCTGAAGAATCTCGTCTGTAGATTGTAACCACTTTCTACTGCGTTTTATGGTGTTTGAATGTGTTACGGAGTTTCTTCGAAACCTGAAGAATCTCGTCGGTAGATTGTCTCCACTTTCTACTGCGTTTTATGGTGGGCTATTGGTTGCCTTCATGCTTTCCTCCCTTTCTGCTGCGTTTTTATACCAGGGTTATAAATGCTTTGTTGCTTATTTGGAGTATCTTTATTTACTTGGTTGTCAATACCAGTGGATTATATATCAGTAAATGGTTTAAGCATTGATGCCGTATCTTGCTGAATACAAAATGTTCGATTTTTGCTAGTGTTGGCATTGTTTATTCTTTTGGAGATTTCTAATTATTTAATTGCGGTTAAAAATGCTGTTTTCCAATCCAATCCTCTGTTTGATCCAAAGATGTATCTGTTTAAGATATGCTTAAGATTTGCTTAAGATGAAATTTGGTTAAATGTGATTCAGAAGTCAACTTTTGTTTGTCCAGCCTGTATGGTTGGCTTGTACACATTTTCCAATAATTTGTGTATTTATTGATTTATATGAAGATGATAAATAATTCCAAATGCTTGCTGCAATTAATCATCTCAATGTATATAATTTGTTTAATTGATATGAAATCTGTTATTATCTCAATATAGTCTTAATTTCTATGAGATTGTGAAATTATTATAAATAAGCTTATGTGTATTAAATGGTCCTCATGATCGTGGGGGCAATGCGGAGTCTATTCTTTGCGTTGTTGTGCTTTCCTGCTGTCTCGAGACAATTAAACCCATTTATGTTCAGCAATTCATGTGTCTATTAAAATAAACTTTTGATTCCAAAATATTAAAATGTTGTAAACTCATACATAATATAAATTATATGTGATAGATTGCAAAACTTATGTCACTATGTGAAATGATTTTTCATGAAATCTCATCATCCATCACTATGGATTTTACCTGATTGTTCATATCCATCACTGTGTGATGAACTTTAACGGTTTTGCAGCTAAAAGTTCCTTCAGGCTAGTATCTTTTACTAGTTACCCGACTTTAGTGAAAATGAAATTAAATAAAAGGGTACACCCATGGTTGAACATTATTCAACCTGGTTCAGGTTTATTAGTAGACTAGCAATTCAATGTTTTAACATTTGTAAAATTGTTTTTTTGTGCAGTGTGTTTGCCAAGCATTGCTGTTCACCAGTCAAGTTATGATGCGTGAATCAGGTCAAAGGTCAACCTTGATTGTATCGCTGGTGGGGCTACACATGGCGCATGCCAAGATTCAAGGACGTCTGCTACATTTCTCTAGATTGATGGAGGTATATCCAGACCTTGTGGATCCCAACAACCTACCAAGATTATCAAACCAAGATGGAGAGATGGTAAGGCTAAACTGGTTTGGAAGTAGGTAGTGTCCTAGCCAGGGGGTCTGCTGCATTTCTCTAGATTTATAGAGGTGTATCCAACAGTGGCGGCACCAGGAATTTTTTTTGGGGGGGAAGTGAATTTCAGGGGGGGAATCAACCAATTTTTCGCTAAATTGCTGCACAAAGTGGAAATGTTTGTAATTTTGAGTGTTTACGGGGAAGAAAAATATTGGGGGGGGGCAACTTCCCACTTGACAACCCCTCCAATTGTGCCACCATACCATCCAGACCATGTGGATCCAAATAACCTACCAATATTATCAAATCAAGATGGAGAGATGGTAAGGCTAAACTTGTTTGGAAGTAGATAGTAGCTTAGCCAGGGGGGAGAGGGTCTGCTGGATTTCTTTTTATTGATGGAGGTGTATATATCCAAACATTGTGGATACAAAAGATCTACCAATATTATCAAATCAAGATGGAGAGATGGTAAGGTAAATCTAGTTTGGAAGTATGCATTATGTTTCACTACCTGAAGAGAACTGATCAAAAATTGAATTCCCTCCTGAGGTTGGTATCTGTCAATGAGTTGACCACATCACCAGGCTGACATTATAGCTAGAGGCAGTATATGGCACACATGGTTCAACGAGTTACATAAAAATGACCTTGTGTGGTATTTGGTTCCCAGGTGAGACATGATCAAATCTCTCCAGGTAACAAAACGTAATGGCAAGCACAAGAAAACTGAAGGCATGCAGGGCCAAAATTAACAGGCTAATACTATTAACAAAATATGTTGTGATTTATTGAAAAGGGGTATAATCCTTCTTGTCTTCCATGAGCAACGGCGTCACATTGGGTATAATCTTCCTTCCAGGAGCAACCACTGTGCATGATTGACGGGCTATTCCATTGCTCGTAATAGGGTAGTGTATTTTAGCGGGACAATGCTGGATGGTGCACGCGCGCGTGCACGATGTGCAAGATAGACTTTCGCCAACGACTTGGCATGTGGTTGTTGGTGTAGGGGTGGGGGGTGCGTGTGTTGGGGGAGGGGGCGTGTTGTCTGAGATGTTAGGAATTATTTAATAATAGTTATTAATATTGGAAGAACGTTTTAAACTTTAATTTAAGGCATCATATACGATTTTATACTATTTTAGATTTTCAATTAATAACAAAATAATAAAATCATATTAATAGGCCTATATATTATCGCACGCCATGGTAACAATAAAAAAATGGCACACTTTCCTATTAGTTTAAAACAAGAGCACCAATGGCGCTGTGGCTCTGTGCTTTATGGTGACAGTGAAAGTCGAATGTGCAACAGGTGAAATCATTTGAGTATATGTGACGTATTACATTCAATGGGTACATCTGGTCGGTTGGTAGCTATCTCATTTGCAGAGCATACAATGATACATCAATCAATTTTGGGAATTACTATTTAGCCACATGGATAAACGGGTGGAATTGGATGGAAAAGGGTCCAAATGGGTCTAAACTAATCAAAATGTATCAAAATAGGCCTATGTCAAGAATAGTGTTAGTCTGAATAAGGATCTGGCTCTAATTGGTGGCTACCCACCAAGTTTCAGAATAAATACAACAGTCAGAGATGTCACAAGCTGACACAAAAAAAATCGTGAACTTGCTAAGCATAGCGAGCGGAACTCTTGCCCAGCACGGCCAGGGGGTCCCCTTAAGGGTCCCCGGTGGGGTCCAGATGGTTTTTGCACATTAAGCACCACAGGAAAGGCCATGCGATTCTCGAACCACGAGTCTCGCCTGCTTTTGTGACCGCCTGCTTTTGCGATAACTTTTGGTAGAGAGGTAAATGAATTTGGCGGTTATCGGCTGGGCACGATTATCTGGCTGATGGTAACTGTACCCACCAAGTTTCATGCCCATGCAACAGTTTTTACTAATATGACCTCAGATGACCCCTGCAGGTGGCCCTGAAATGACCTTCTAAAAATTTCGCTCTAAATGTTGACTGTACCCCCGTGCTAAGTTTCATGCCCATATGACAGTTTTTACTAATTTGACCTCAGATGACCCCTGATGGCCTCAAAAATGACCTTCCAAAAATTTGGCTTTAAATGTTGACTGTACCCATCAAGTTTCATGCCCATACAACAGTTTTTACTAATTTGACCTCAGATGACCCCTGGTGACTCGAAATGACCTTCCAAATATTTGGTTTTAAATGTTGACTGTACCCACCAAGTTTCATGCATATACAACAGTTTTTACTAATTTGACCTCAGATGACCCCGGTGATCCCGAAATGACCTTCTAAAAATTTGGCTCTAAATGTTGACTGTACCCCCCGTGCTAAGTTTCATGCCCATATGACAGTTTTTACTAATTTGACCTCAGATGACCCCTGATGGCCTCAAAAATGACCTTCCAAAAATTTGGCGTTAAATGTTGACTATACCCACCAAGTTTCATGCCCATCCGACAGTTTTTACTAATTTGACCTCGGATGACCCCTGGTAACCTCAAAATGACCTTCCAAAAATTTGGCTTTAAATGTTGACTGTACCCACCAAGTTTCATGCATATACGACAGTTTTACTAATTTGACCTCAGATGACCCTGGTGACCCCGAAATGACCTTCCAAAAATTTGGCTTTAAATGTTGACTGTACCCACCAAGTTTCATGCCCATCCGACAGTTTTTACTAATTTGACCTCAGATGACCCCGAAATGACCTTCCAAAAATTTGGCTTGAAATGTTGACTGTACCCACCAAGTTTCATGCCCATACGACAGTTTTACTAATTTGACCTCAGATGACCCTGGTGACCCCAAAATGACCTTCCAAAATTTGGTTTTAAATGGCGGGGTTCAGGGGCCCACCTACAAATTTGCAATCAAATTTGGCAATACCAAAGAACTATTTCATCAAAGTAATAAATCAAAACAGAAAGATGCTTCCTTTACGAGTTATCACTCATTGAAAGTGCTACTTTGCTATACTTTACATGGAAAGCGACTATCTTAAAGTCGTCATATTTCCTTAATTACATGATCGATCAAGCTGTTATTTGGATACGTGATGCACAGTTGAAAATTAATTATTAAAAGATTTGGTGACCTCAGTTGACCTTTGACCTTTTACGTGACCTTTGACCTCACGAAATTGGATAAAGTATGTTGCGCTGAAAATCTAATCAGGTCGAGAACCTCTGGCCACGCAACTCCCCACCAAGTTACATCACTGTACCTCATACGGACCTCCAGATAATCTGTTCACAAGGTATTTTGCTTATTACGCATATATTATGCAAATTAGGTACTTAATTACCATATTTTACGCTCAAAATCTAATCAGGTCGAGAACCTCTGGCCCCGCTACTCCTCACCAAGTTACGTCACTGTACCCCATACAGATCTCCAGATAAGGTGTTCACAAGGGTTTTTTGCTTGATATGCATCAAATACGCATTTAAAATTATGCAAATTAGGTACTTAATTAGCATATTTTGCGCTGAAAATCTAATCAGGTCGAGAACATCTGGCCACGCTACTCCCCACCAAGTTACGTCACTGTACCCCATACGGATCTCCAGATAAGCTGTTCACAAGGTTTTTTGCTTGATACGCATCAAATACGCATAAATTATGCAAATTAGGTACTTCATTAGCATATTTTGCGCTGAAAATCTAATCAGGTCGAGAACATCTGGCCACGCTTACTCCCCACCAAGTTACGTCACTGTACCCCATACGGATCTCCAAATAATCTGTTCACAAGGTATTTTGCTTATTACGCAAAAATTATGCAAATTAGGTACTTAATTACCATATTTTGCGCTGACTGAACCTACCAAGTTTCATGCCCATATGACAGTTTTTACTAATTTGACCTCAGATGACCCCGAAATGACCTTCCAAAAATTTGACTCCAATGTCGACTGTATCAACCAAGTTTCACGCCCATCCAGTAGTTTTTACTAATTTGACCTCAGATGACCTCTGGTGACCCCGAAATGACCTTCCGAAAATTTGGCTATTAATGTTGACTGTACCTACCAAATTTCATGCCCAAAGGCCTACTAGTTGTTATTAGTTTCCGAAAGCAGCCATCGGTTCAAATAATTGATCTTTGTAACTTTTTTCTGATCAGGGAATACTAAAAAAAGTGATTTCCCCACCCCTGCTGTCATTGATTGCTTGCCATTCCTTTTGATTTCTCTCAAAATTTAGCTCATGATTAATATTGCACAGCCTATAGTAAAAGATGAAACTTTGCAACTTGCAATCAATGATTTCTGAAACCACTAATTTCAGTCACATTTGAATTCAATTATTATTATTATGTACATTATTATGTTCATTATCCAACATTATTTTGACCTTTTCTATTACTGCCCCCCCTAATGACCTTGTGAATTATTCATTCATAACTGTGGACGACCTTGAGACCATCCAATCAGAACAGATCAGAATCGATCAATACGCCATAGGTCATGACCTCCTGATTGTAAACATAAAACAAGCAAGCTGCAGTACAAAATCATGGCGAGATCGGGGACCATCGACGTAACATCAATCAAATAAACCTTGGTCTTGAATTTCTTAAGAAGTCCTGGCCTAAAAACCATGTTCTTTTTCAAGAGAAAACATATCAATCTTTGATATTCTGAAGTATAAAATTGTTGTGCAAAGTGGAACATCATTTATTTAGACTGTTTTTGCTATGGAAAAATACGGAAATTGTTCAATATTGCGAAGTGGGGTAAAGTAAAATCTCATTGAAAATATTTTCCCTCAGAATCATGTCCACAATATGATTTAATAAATTGACTTTTTAAAACTATATTCCAACAAAAATACAATGAGTGTGATGAAATACGAACATTTTTCATGACTTTCGGTCCGTGTTTTGCACACAAATTGAGGTCACAAAAATATGTGCACTTGCGCAAGGAAAAATAGTCCACTAGGAAATTCATTTACCCGATTCATTAGTTCAGATTTATTCAAGATTCAGACATGTTCTTGACCATTTTTTGACATTCCTCAACCATTTCTTTATTTAAATTGTAAAGAAATAGTTAAGAAAAGTTATGAAATAGTAGTAACTTCTGAATCTGAACTGAATCTTAAGAAATTACCCTCCGTTGGTTTCCGTCACTTTTACGCAACTTAAATTACACAGACCAAAATAATCTCTAGCACACACGGGTACCACAAAACAACTCGTTCATCGTGGCTTTTTACCAAAAAATCATATTTTATCGACAGTATTTGAAATCTACCTGGAGTGCAATCGATTAAATAATAAATAAGCAAAATTTAGAAACAAATTTCAAGACCAAATATCAAACAGACAAACATCCTTAGCATAAAAACCAACGCCCGCATTGGCTCTCTAATTGTTGCGATCAGTTAGGCCCTTTTAGCTTCGCTCAGAGCCAAAAATAAATAAAAACAATCTTTCTTAAACCAAATTTTCATGAAATTGAGGGCCATCAACAAACCAAAATGCACCCGAATCTGTCACACATCCCGTAGTAGGCCTACCCTCCTTTCCACCCGTTGCCCTAAACTAGGCGTGTAATATAACCGCCAAGGGTATTACTTTTTTTTTACCTGTAGGCAAGCTCACCCCTACAGTCGCAATAGTTCTAGCCCAGATAGCTTTTAACTCACGCCTACTAATAACGTACTTTCATCAAGTGATGGCGCTATAAGGTTTACCACGGAAGCTGTTTGGTTTACCGTGGAAGAAGATTATACCCTATATGGATTTATTTGCATGACTATTTGGAGGTCAAAAAGTCAAATTTTAAAAACTACTAAATGTTAATGAACTTATGGAAGAAACCATATCTGTGAATCCAGTCCATTATATGGTTCCCTATTTTTGAGATTCCTGCCATGTTCCAAGATATTGGAATTTAATTAGTTGTGTAAGTGTTACTCCAGGAGGAAGGGGTGCATGTACCTATCTTAGTTTGTAAAAAAGTTGTATTTGTAATATGTAATCATGCTTGAAACCATTTTGGTCATATCTTCTTTGTAGACTCTTGATGCCATGTCGGTCCATGTCATTATTGACAGCTTCCAGCCTACTAATGATGAATGCAAAGAAAAGCGGTCTCAGCATATCTGGCTGAGAAAGGTACAATCAGCAAGGCCAGTGATTGAGACTGTTATACAGACTATACTCCATGGTAGTGCAGAGCAGTATGGTCCTGCAACAAAGAAGATTGCAGAAAATGCCAAGTAAGTCTTCTATTAAACATCACATCCCATCATCTAACAGTCCCTATTTCTTTGTGTATCTCACAGGGGTCTGTAATGATGTTGAGGTCAGAATTCTGATTGCAAGCATGAATTTTATGTCACTCCAAGGATCATTGGCAGGAAATTTTAAAATTTTATTTTCACTACAACTTTTGAGAAGTATACTGAAAGGTCCAAGAATGTGCATTTTATTGTTCTAGAGTCAAAAATCTAGTTAATATTTCTCAAATCTGTAAAATTTTGTTTATTGTTTTGAAAAATAGGTCAAAATTTGCATATTTTCCATTGTTTACTAATTTTTGGGATATTTCTGACCATAAAGCAAATTTGAGGACCTTATTTATTTTAAATTATATGTAAAATTTTTCAGCATGATGAAAATTACAAGAAAAAAGAATGTTTAAAAACACTTCCTGCAATGTCATTAGTTCCTGGCTGAGTTACATGAAAACCTCTACTGCCAATTTTTTCACACTCTACCTTGATGTAAACATGCAACTTTATATTTGGGTGAAAGTGAAATTTTCTCTTTAAATCACTATTTTGCGGTAGTAGAATTGATTAAAGGGTGTTGCAGTTATGCTATACATCTAAATAATGTGCCCTCATCAGTAATTACATTGAAATATTGGGTTTTGCTATGCCTCACCCATTTGGGTGTAGAGGCTAATGCATTTTCCCATTATTTCTTTTAAGAAATATTTAAAAATATAAGAAAACTGCAGCCCACGCAATTCGTTCACGCTGCTCAAACAATCAGATGCAAGACTGACAAATTGACTAACATTGGGCTACAAATACCCAGGGCTATTTCATATTGTTTCTGGAAACATGCCAATATTTCTTCTTGTGGTAGGTAGACCTACACAAAAATAGAAATAATGCAAACACACTAGCTTAACATCTAGCATATGACATTACCACATTATAGCTAATACTATAGCACTATAACACACCTGCTCACAGATTGAGTCTGACTAAAATAAGCTTGAATGCCTTTTATTTCATGTTGTTTTCTCATCAGGCAAATGTGGGACAAGATGTCAGTACAGCGGCTGTTCATAGAGAATGTGTGTCCAGCAAATGCAGATGTCGATGAAAAAATTGCACAGCAGGGCACAATGCTGTGGATGGTAAGTGCAAAATGTGTCTTAGCAAGTTTATTTATATTTATTTAAGTCTGTCAATTCAAGTCAATCCAATGGTGCATTTGGAAGAGGCAGGTTTTTTTCAGAAACAACAAAAACAGACAGAGAACAATAATTTTGATACAGCCTGTACTTCCCCCGGGGGGCACTCAATTTTTTTTTGGTAGGGGTGTGCCACCACCAGTTTTGAACTCGAGGTCTAAGGAACTGATCGGCCGGCCAAAAAGGGGGGGGGGGGTCTAGGGAACTGATCGGCCGGTCAAAAAGGGGGTCTTGGGAACTAATTAACCGGCCAAAAAGGGGGGTCTTGGGAACTGATCAGCCGCAAAAATCTGAAAATGGTCTCGGAACGAAACCATGTAGGCCAAACCAGGGTTCAATTTTGTTGCGTTTTTGCCACAGATCTTTGAAGGAATTGATTTCACTTTGAATTGTGCATTAAATTATTAAATCAGGAAAACCATTAATGCAAAATTGGTCTGGTGGCCTACTACGATGAAAATCTCAGCAAAACAGCATTCGGATCAAAATTACTAGACCCGGCAGACCTACCTTTTGCCTACTGATAATTATAGCAGCAGCCAGCAGCATTACATAAAAGCCCACCATAACAACAAACCCACAAAAATAATTTTTTCAGTGCCGTAAAAAAACCCATTTAGGCTACATTGAACTGCCCTGCACACAGTCATGAGATAATTGAGTGAAATATGCAGAATTTGGCAGCCATTGCACAAACCCAGTAGATCGTAAATTACCTTTTAATTCTCGCTATTACATAATAAGGCGCGCCAGCGGTTTGCGATATAATCGTGATGTATCATGGGAAAAGGTCGACATCAAGTCCGCGCATAATACTGAATATTACCATGCTATTACATAGGAACACGTGACAATATTTTTTAGTTTGTCAAAATAAAGGTGTTACACGTGAATCGATACTCAATAATACTTAATAATGTGATTTGAAATGTGCACAATAAATTTTTTCTCTATCGATTTGCGTGTAATAAACTAAAAATATTGTCACGTGTTCCTATGTAATAGCATGGTAATATTCGTATTGCGCGGACTTGGATGTCGACCTTTTCCCATGATACATCACGATTTTCCCATGATACATCAGGATTACATCGCAAACCGCTGGCGGCGCCCTTATTGCGAATAGCGAGAATTCACTGTTATGACCAGCTGCAAGGACGTGTACATAATTATTTGAGGTACTTTTCCTCATATTTGGCAATTTTATTCCCAAAAGAGATCTCCAAATCATTTATTTCCAGCAAAATGTTTATCAGCTGAAGGCCTCGGCACTCCGGCAGTGCTGCAATCACTGTTTACAAACAACCAACCAGTGTTGCCACTACTACAAGGAGCCCAAAATCCCACCCAAAATCCACCTTATTCCTTACAATGTGTTTCAATGGGGGAAGAAATTGCTGGAAAATTCCCTTCTTTTGAAGCTTTTGGGCTCGCAAAAGTAGCTCTTGGGCTTGAAATAGTAGGACAGAAAACACTCGCCGATGAGAGCGGAGATCGATGATCTGAGAGTCTATGGAACGGCTAGAAAAATGTTGGGGCTTCAAGAGCGGCAATAATGAATTCAGAGGGTCTAAGGAACGGCTAGCGGCTCTGAAAAAGGGGGTCGTCACCGCGGCACATGCCCGTATAGCTGGGTAATGTGAGTGCCCTCTCCGGGGTACTTCCAAAAGGACCTTTCAAAGCCTTTTAACCAAAAGTTGCAAATAAATAACTAAAATCTGACCATAATGATTATTTTAACAGGGCATGCGTAATGTATCCAGTATGAAGAACATAGATGGTCTTGATCATCTAGAGAAAATCCTCATTCTGTTGAACAAAAGTGCAAGCAAGCTGCATTTCAAGTAAGTTCCATGAATGCCCTATACACTCAACTCTGTATCATAAAAATGTGCTATAATCATATATGCATGGACCAAGTTTGGTGTTCATGCACAACATGAACAGCAGTACATGGCTGGAAGTCGATATAATATAAGTCAACCAATCACATATGATTGTGTATTTACAGTGGAAACTTGTTAATACGAGATCACCGGGGTCGGCATGTTTAGCTCGTATTAAGCAGAGTTCGTTTTAAAAGTCGGGTGCAAAAAATGTGTCGGAAGACTGCATGTGTTTAAGCCTAAAGTCGGCACAGTGGACTGTATAAGCAAAATTCCCGGGCAAAACTTCACTGGTCGAGTCTAGTGCATAAGCTTGCATAGCCGTCTTCATTATTTTATACTAGATGTTCTAATATTCGTTTTTGATTTTCGGTAAGAGGCATTTTTCTCACAGCGTTTTCTGATGAAATGTAGATGATTTCTCAAGCTGATTATCGTAAATAAATAAAACAATTATACGGCGATATCAGGATTTCCCCTACTTTCAGCAGCTAGTAAACATGCCTTGAAGGGTTTCCAACTTTCGACCCAAGGGCAGAATTCCGAGTTTGCGATTTTTTAGTCTGATATGTCGTCATCAATAATTGACCTTATATGGCAAATTTCGTCATGACTTGATTTTATAACATCTAAAAATAGGAAAGGGAATCCTCATTTGCCGCTAAAGTGCTGTCTGGGATTTTTGTATGTTGTTTAAACCTTTGGGGAATTTTTTGACGGCAAGTTTCTTTACGAATAAAAGTTGATTAAGTATTTGCTGTAATGCTGATTAAAACGATTAATGATATTTATTTGCTCCTTTTGATGTCTCATTATTGTTTTGAAATCCAATGTAGTTCCATCTCGGACAAAATTGTCAGAAAGACTTTCGGCGCGAGCGAGTGTACTCGAAGGTCCTTTTGCCCTGATTCAAGTCCGGGATTAAAGTACGTACAAGAGTGCGGTTGCACCTGAAGTCATGCTTTGAGTTTTCGAGCCGGGTTTTCGAGCAAGTAGGCCTATATTTTGTCAACTTCTGACATGATTTAGATCATAAATTACCTTGGGACATTAGCTCGTTTTATCCATCATAAAAACAATAGAAAACAAAGGCTTTGACTGACAGTAAGTGCTCGTATTATGCAGATTTCGTGTTATTTACCTCGTATTAAACAGTTTATTTTGTACAGTAAATAATAGGGGAAAATCGGGACCACGAGTTTCTGTTTGTAGTAAGCGGTTTCTCGCATTAAGCGATCTCGTATTAACGAGTTTCCACTGTATATGCATTCATGTTTAATGCTAACAAGCCTCTCAGAAAGATTATGAAACTGACTAAGGATTACTTTGTTCTCAAGATTATCACAAATTATTCTTTCTGTTGAGTTGACCAAGGATTTAAGAATCATTTTGCTTGACCAAAACTATAGTAGTTAGAGCACTGGTCTAGATGCTCAGAGGTCCCAGGTTCTAATCCTGGTTGAGGAAAAAAGTACTTCAGTGACTTGTGATCAATCTTGGTACTGGCTTTAATGAATGATGTGATTTCCTCAAGATATTTTTGTGTAGCCAACATTACTTTTTGTAGGCCTTTTAGCTTTATAATCTGTTATACATTAATCATTTTACAGGTATGGCTTTGAGGACTGTCCAATATGTATGATGACCATACAAGAACCTGTTGAGCTACCATGTCATCATGTATGTTGTGAGAAATGTATCCGGCGGCTATTCCATGATCTAAACAAACATTGTCCAACCTGCAGAACTGCTGTGCCAAAAGACTACAAACCCATTGTGACCAAAGAAAACAAGTAAGCCATAATGGGAGAAGGCTTGCAGCTAACTACACACACAAAATAAAAATCCTCACTTATGTCATAAATCTAAACATGCTTATGTTTTGACAATGTAAATGATACGTTCGTGTGCAGAATCTTGATAGCTCCAATTTGATTTCATGTGTTTCAATTAGCAATTGAATAAACTGGGCACTTGGGATAGTCAACAGGGGCTCGTCGCAGGCAAGGGTCATGAGTCAAAAGAGTCATGATCAATAAATTAATGATTGAATGAAATTTGGTGCAATTTGAAACTGTTTTAAGGGATATGCCATAGAATGGTTATCAACCATGCATAATAGTCTCCAAATTGAAAAGACTGTTCAGTTTGGTTTTTAGGTCGTCCAAGTTTTGTGTCTGTCAACAATTTGGTCTCTTATGAACAGTTCAAATCCTATTCTAACCACACTTGGGTCATAGCTGCACTATGGGAACCCACATATATTGGTGGTGTTCAAGGTCATATGCTGTTACAAAATCTGGTCTCACATGAACAGTTCACATCCAATTGCAACCATTATTATGTTTTGATGAATCCAAGTGTGTGAAAATATTGGATCCAACACATAATAATGATAAAACTGGATGCTTTACGCCCAATATTTATTGGTCTCGCTATGAGTTGTAAAATATTGGACTCGACTACGTCTCGTCCAATATTTTAAAACGCATAGCTCGACCAATAAATATGGGTTCTACCGATCCAATTTTATATCAAACTTGAACCAAAGCTGCATTATGGGAACTTTCATGTAATGTGTTCAAGGTCACATTCTGAGGTCAAAGGTCATTTGAGGTCAACTTGTAAAATTGGATAAAAATGAAAAAAAAAAGTGTTTCACAAAAATAAATAAAATGTTTCACATGAATATTTACTATGCGTGGTGTTCACTACCCATATCTTCGGATGACCTATTTGGTACTGCTGTCCCTATTTTTTACCTGTCAATGACACAAGCTGACCATCACTCCTCAATTCAGGTGATATTCACTTTCACACCATGTAAGTTTTGTGAATTTGCAACAAGCACAATCTTTGTTTTTGTGCTGTGTTTATCTGCCTTCAATTTATTGTATTCATCTTACAGAGATGCCAATCCTCCGATTTTAATCGGAATTCTGATTTTTTTTTTTTTTTCAAAAAAATCAGATTTTCTAAAAAAATAAATAAATTTTTTTTTTTTTTATTTATAAATAAAAAAAAATAATTTTGGCCAAAAAAGCAAGTTATAGGCCCTAAATTACTTGTTATTTAAGGTTGGAAACCATAGAAATACTGCTACTTAAAAAAAATTGCCAATTTTATGTTTACAAAGTTGGATAAAGTTGTACATTTTGATTACTTTTGCTTCTATTGAACAGTCAGGAACACATTGAATTAGTATACATTGCTAGCTGTTCAGTAGAAGTAAAAGTAATTAAAATGTACAACTTTCACTTAGTAAACATAAATTGGCAATTTTTTTTAAGTAGCAGTATTTCTATGGTTTCCAACATTAAATAACAAGTAATTTAGGCATATCTCTTTACTTTTTTAAAAAAATATTTTTGAAAACTTAAAAAAAATAGGGGTGGGGTCAAAAATTTGATGAATCATCATTTTTATATTGCGCATTATATATCCATTTCATCCATGTAGGCCATGTTATTAGGCCAAAAAATACTTTGGAGAATGTCTCTCATGTACAAAAGTATAGGAAACTGAACATTTAAAACCACTTTTTTGGATGAAGGAAGCATTTTTTCAAAAAGTCTAAAACAGTTTTTTATGTTAAAAATGGCCTTTTGGGTTGCTAATTCTGCTACGATTGCCTGGGCCTAGGTACCTAATTTGCATATTTTATGGTATAATTTTGAGAAAACAAGCCGTGAAGAATATTACATGTATAATAGATAGTCTTCAAGGCTTGTTATCTCAAAATAACCTTATTTTTTAATCCATTTGAATGTAATTTTACCCTCAAAAATGGTGTCTCCTGCAGTGTAAAATGTGTACAAACACTCTGGCTTCGCCCCCTCGACCCCCGGCCGTGGGGGCGAGACTTCAGTCGCTTCGCTCCCTACGTTCGCAACTTTCAGATTTTTTTTCACAACCCATTGGCATCTCTGATCTTAGTGGTTGCAAACTTTTCAATGTACTCCTTTTGGTTGTAGTCAAAAGGACCATGTTACAGTATTTTGTAATAAAATCATTGTCACCACTTTATCTTTCAAAATCTTCTCAAAACCTTTCAGAGCTGCTCTGGACAAGTTCCATTCCTTCAGACAACGCTGCAATGCCTTCTTCATGGATGTAGTTTCCCAGCTCTGCTTTGCTGATGGCACGGCACCAAGCCATAAAGTCATTACCAAGTTGCTGTCTTATGTAACAAGGAAACCAGAGTCAGACAAGGCATCAGATTGGCAGACCAAAAGATTGACAGCATTCAAAGGAGACTGCATAGACCGTACTCCTGTTATTAGATCAGTCCTATTACAGTTACTGCTGCAAGCAAGGTATATATGAAAACTGACAAACCCTCAGTATGTAGTAGCATTCAAAGGAGACTGCATAGACCGTACTCCTGTTATTAGATCAGTCCTATTACAGTTACTGCTGCAAGCAAGGTATACATGAAAACTGACAAACCCTCAGTATGTAGTAGTATTCAAAGGAGACTGCATATACTGTACTCCTGTTATTAGATCAGTGCTATTACAGTTACTGCTGCAAGCAAGGTATACATGAAAACTGACAAACCCTCAGTATGTAGTAGTATTCAAAGGAGACTGCATATACCGTACTCCTGTTATTAGATCAGTGCTATTACAGTTACTGCTGCAAGCAAGGTATACATGAAAACTGACAAACCCTCAGTATGTAGTAGCATTCAAAGGAGACAGCATAGACCGTAAACTCCTGTTATTAGATCAGTCCTATTACAGTTACTGCTGCAAGCAAGGTATACATGAAAACTGACAAACCCTCAGTATGTAGTAGTATTCAAAGGAGACTGCATAGACTGTACTCCTGTTATTAGATCAGTGCTATTACAGTTACTACTGCAAGCAAGGTATACATGAAAACTGACAAACCCTCAGTATGTAGTAGTATTCAAAGGAGACTGCATAGACTGTACTCCTGTTATTAGATCAGTGCTATTACAGTTACTACTGCAAGCAAGGTATACATGAAAACTGACAACCCCTCAGTATGTAGTAGTATTCAAAGGAGACTGCATAGACTGTACTCCTGTTATTAGATCAGTCCTATTACAGTTACTACTGCAAGCAAGGTATACATGAAAACTGACAACCCCTCAGTATGTAGTAGTATTCAAAGGAGACTGCATAGACTGTACTCCTGTTATTAGATCAGTGCTATTACAGTTACTACTGCAAGCAAGGTATACATGAAAACTGACAAACCCTCAGTATGTAGTAGTATTCAAAGGAGACTGCATAGACTGTACTCCTGTTATTAGATCAGTCCTATTACAGTTACTACTGCAAGCAAGGTATACATGAAAACTGACAACCCCTCAGTATGTAGTAGCATTCAAAGGAGACTGCATATACTGTACTCCTGTTATTAGATCAGTCCTATTACAGTTACTGCTGCAAGCAAGGTATACATGAAAACTGACAAACCCTCAGTATGTAGTAGTATTCAAAGGAGACTGCATATACTGTACTCCTGTTATTAGATCAGTCCTATTACAGTTACTGCTGCACTCGAATGTAAGTTCATACGTGCGTGCTGGTAATAAACAATTTCCAAAAGTTTAAACTGACTTTCAGCACAAAAATTCACTAACCTTGAATTTTCGATGTGTGACACACATCTTCATCAGAAGAAGTTCTAAGATGTTGTGATGGACTTGCCCTTTTGTTGATCATTGGTCGGTTATCGCAAACCTGTACATGGAACATTTTGAGATCACCGCTTTACGCAATTCACCCGTCAAACCTTCCGTGTGGCTTCGTTATGTGGACGATACTTACGTTATCATTCGCGAAACTGATGTGAAAATTTTCACCGAACATATCAACAGTCAGAATTCGCATATCAAATTCACCAGCGAACCGGAAGTGGACGGATTCCTTGCATTCTTGGACACCAAAGTCTTGCGAAACGCCGACGGATCCGTGAGCATCTCCATCTACAGAAAACCTACACATACGGATCAATACCTCCATTTTGATTCACATCATCCCATCGCTCACAAATTAAGTGTCATCAGGACATTATTTCACAGAGCTGAAATAGCGGTGACAGACCCTGAGGAAAAGGTGAAGGAAGTTGAACATATCAAGTCTGCGTTAGGGACGTTGTGGTTACCACAATTGGACTTTCGGTTTAGCCAAAGCTAAGGACAAAAGTAAGAACACTCTGACCCTCCTACTAATGCCAACCAAGTAGAGGGAAAGAAATCGTCGACCTACATTACCCTACCCTTTATAGAGGGGTTGTCACAGAAGCTCCAGCGTATTTTCAAATCCTACGGTGTTGCTACAAGCTTCAGACCGCACAGTACGCTGAGAAAACTATTAGTCGCACCTAAGGATCCCACTCCAACTGAGAAAAAATCAGGTGTGGTCTACGAGATACCCTGCGGCGAATGTACAAGTTCATACATCAGCCAGACAGGTAGACAACTCGGAGATAGACTGAAGGAGCACAAGTCAACTGCCCCCAGCCGCAAACCCTCTGCTGTTGCAGAGCACAAAACAGAGTCTCACCACAACATCGACTGGGAATCCACAAAGGTGTTAGCCAAGGATGATAGAGAGTACCCCGTTTAGTGCGGGAGGCCCTCCAGATCAAGAAGAAATCGCCAGAACTAAATCGCGATCAAGGACTGGAATTGCCAACCTTATACAACGCCCTCATTAGACCAAAAGTTGCCAATGATCAACAAAAGGGCAAGTCCATCACAACATCTTAGGACTTCTTCTGATGAAGATGTGTGTCACACATCGAAAATTCAAGGTTAGTGAATTTTTGTGCTGAAAGTCAGTTTAAACTTTTGGAAATAGTTACTGCTGCAAGCAAGGTATACATGAAAACTGACAAACCCTCAGTATGTAGTAGCATTCAAAGGAGACTGCATAGACTGTACTCCTGTTATTAGATCAGTGCTATTACAGTTACTGCTGCAAGCAAGGTATACATGAAAACTGACAAACCCTCAGTATGTAGTAGCATTCAAAGGAGACTGCATAGACCGTACTCCTGTTATTAGATCAGTGCTATTACAGTTACTGCTGCAAGCAAGGTATACATGAAAACTGACAAACCCTCAGTATGTAGTAGTATTCAAAGGAGACTGCATAGACCGTACTCCTGTTATTAGATCAGTCCTATTACAGTTACTGCTGCAAGCAAGGTATACATGAAAACTGACAAACCCTCAGTATGTAGTAGTATTCAAAGGAGACTGCATATACTGTACTCCTGTTATTAGATCAGTCCTATTACAGTTACTGCTGCAAGCAAGGTAACTTACTGCTGCAAGCAAGGTATACATGAAAACTGACAAACCCTCAGTATGTAGTAGCATTCAAAGGAGACAGCATATACTGTACTCCTGTTATTAGATCAGTCCTATTACAGTTACTACTGCAAGCAAGGTATACATGAAAACTGACAACCCCTCAGTATGTAGTAGCATAAAGGAGACAGCATAGACTGTACTCCTGTTATTAGATCAGTCCTATTACAGTTACTGCTGCAAGCAAGGTATACATGAAAACTGACAAACCCTCAGTATGTAGTAGCATTCAAAGGAGACTGCATAGACCGTACTCCTGTTATTAGATCAGTTCTATTGCAGTTACTGCTGCAAGCAAGGTATACATGAAAACTGACAAACCCTCAGTATGTAGTAGCATTCAGAGGAGACTGTATAGACCGTACTCCTGTTATTAGATCAGTCCTATTACAGTTACTACTGCAAGCAAGGTATACATGAAAACTGACAAACCCTCAGTATGTAGTAGCATTCAAAGGAGACTGTATAGACCGTACTCCTGTTATCAGTGCTATTACAGTTACTACTGCAAGCAAGGTATACATGAAAACTGACAAACCCACAGTATGTAGTAGCATTCAAAGGAGACTGCATAGACCGTACTCCTGTTATTAGATCAGTTCTATTGCAGTTACTGCTGCAAGCAAGGTATACATGAAAACTGACAAACCCTCAGTATGTAGTAGCATTCAGAGGAGACTGTATACTACTCCTGTTATTAGATCAGTCCTATTACAGTTACTACTGCAAGCAAGGTATACATGAAAACTGACAAACCCTCAGTATGTAGTAGCATTCAAAGGAGACTGTATAGACCGTACTCCTGTTATTAGATCAGTCCTATTGCAGCTATAATGCTGCAGGCAAGGTATAAGTAGAAACAAACCCTCAGTATGTAGTAGCAAGGCCCGGTAGCAAGGTAGAGAACAGATTCATTGTCCATGCATTGGGGTCAGATGCCTCCTCAGTACCTATAAAGTTATTGATTAATAATAAATAAAATGAAATAAATTATTATTAACTCTGATTTTGAGTACACAAGAAAGCAATATACAAAATGGAATTGGATAAGTTGGTAAGATGATCACAAAAGCAGAACTTGAAAGGTGTGAATGCCCTATGAATTCAAAACAAAAACGCCTACAGACAGTTAAGGTCAAGATGTGTAAAGATGCTCAATACATTACAAGAAGTGCAGACAGACGATACAGAAGATACAAGTAATATGTATTTTAATAAGTAATTTGTATAAAGGAAAACCATTTAAATATTGTATTTATAATTACATTTAAAAGCCTAAGGAGACATCCGGGGAGACATCATGGCAGTTTCAATCTAATCAGGGATGGTATTCCAAAGTAATGGTCCTTTTTCTGGAATTTCCAAAATTAGGGTCGGGTCAGTATTTTTTGTACAATAAAAACTTTTTTCCAGATTAGAGTTGGTCAGATGAGGACAATCAATCATTTTTTATTCTTGTCAAATGTGACATGACTAGTTTTATTCAAAATTCATTCTGTACATTTTTTTATTTATGTGACAAAGAAACCTGTGTTTTTCTTATTCCATTTCTCTGTATATATTATTTTTTCAGTGTTGGTGAAGTCCAAGCCTACATGAGTCAGTACTTGGACCAAGCTCAAAGAGTACTGCTCAACAGTCCTGCACATGATGTGCTAGAAGTCTGCACACTGTTCATAAACTGTATAGAGGTAAGATTGAGTCACTGTTTATAAACTGTATAGAGGTAAGATTGAGTCAGTACTTGGACCAAGCACAAACAGTACTGCTCAACAGTCCTGCACATGATGTATTAGAAGTCTGTACACTGTTCATAAACTATATAGAGGTAAGATTGAGTCAGTACTTGGACCAAGCACAAAGACTACTGGTCAACAGTCCTGCACATGATGTACTAGAAGTCTGTACACTGTTCATAAACTGTATAGAGGTAAGATTGAATCAGTACTTGGACCAAGCTCTAAGAGTACTGCTCAACAGTCCTGCACATGATGTATTAGAAGTCTGTACACTGTTCATAAACTGTATAGAGGTAAGATTGAATCAGTACTTGGACCAAGCTTAAAGAGTACTGGTCAACAGTCCTGCACATGATGTACTAGAAGTCTGTACACTGTTCATAAACTGCATAGAGATAAGATTGAGTCAGTACTTGTATCAAGCTCAAAGAGTACTGGTCAAATGTCAACAGTCCTGCACATGATGTACTAGAAGTCTGTACACTGTTCATAAACTGTATAGAGGTAAGATGGAGTCAGTACTTGTACCAAGCTCAAAGAGTACTGGTCAACAGTCCTGCACATGATGTACTAGAAGTCTGTACACTGTTCATAAACTGTATAGAGGTAAGATTGAGTCAGTACTTGGACCAAGCACAAAGACTACTGGTCAACAGTCCTGCACATGATGTACTAGAAGTCTGCACACTGTTTATAAACTGTATAGAGGTAAGATTGAATCAGTACTTGGACCAAGCTCTAAGAAGACTGGTCAACAGTCCTGCACATGATGTACTAGAAGTCTGTACACTGTTCATAAACTGTATAGCGGTAAGATTGAGTCAGTACTTGGACCAAGCTCAAAGAGTACTGGTCAACAGTCCTGCACATGATGTACTAGAAGTCTGTACGCTGTTCATAAACTGTATAGAGGTAAAATTGAATCAGTACTTGTACCAAGCTCAAAGAGTTCTGGTCAACAGTCCTGCACATGATGTACTAGAAGTCTGTACGCTGTTCATAAACTGTATAGAGGTAAGATTGAGTCAGTACTTGGACCAAGCTTAAAGAGTACTGGTCAACAGTCCTGCACATGATGTATTAGAAGTCTGTACACTGTTCATAAACTGCATAGAGATAAGATTGAGTCAGTACTTGTATCAAGCACAAAGAGTACTAGTCAACAGTCCTGCGTATGATGTACTTGAAGTCTGTACACTGTTCATAAACTGTATAGAGGTAAGATTGAGTCAGTACTTGGACCAAGCTCTAAGAGTACTGGTCAACAGTCCTGCACATGATGTACTAGAAGTCTGTACACTGTTCATAAACTGTATAGAGGTAAGATTGAATCAGTACTTGGACCAAGCACAAAGAGTACTAGTCAACAGTCCTGCGTATGATGTACTTGAAGTCTGTACACTGTTCATAAACTGTATAGAGGTAAGATTGAATCAGTACTTGGACCAAGCTCTAAGAAGACTGGTCAACAGTCCTGCACATGATGTACTAGAAGTCTGTACACTGTTCATAAACTGTATAGCGGTAAGATTGAGTCAGTACTTGGACCAAGCTCAAAGAGTACTGGTCAACAGTCCTGCACATGATGTACTAGAAGTCTGTACGCTGTTCATAAACTGTATAGAGGTAAAATTGAATCAGTACTTGTACCAAGCTCAAAGAGTTCTGGTCAACAGTCCTGCACATGATGTACTAGAAGTCTGTACGCTGTTCATAAACTGTATAGAGGTAAGATTGAGTCAGTACTTGGACCAAGCTTAAAGAGTACTGGTCAACAGTCCTGCACATGATGTATTAGAAGTCTGTACACTGTTCATAAACTGCATAGAGATAAGATTGAGTCAGTACTTGTATCAAGCACAAAGAGTACTAGTCAACAGTCCTGCGTATGATGTACTTGAAGTCTGTACACTGTTCATAAACTGTATAGAGGTAAGATTGAGTCAGTACTTGGACCAAGCTCTAAGAGTACTGGTCAACAGTCCTGCACATGATGTACTAGAAGTCTGTACACTGTTCATAAACTGTATAGAGGTAAGATTGAATCAGTACTTGGACCTAGCACAAAGAGTACTAGTCAACAGTTCTGCGTATGATGTACTTGAAGTCTGTACACTGTTCATAAACTGTATAGAGGTAAGATTGAGTCAGTACTTGGACCAAGCTCTAAGAGTACTGGTCAACAGTCCTGCACATGATGTACTAGAAGTCTGTACACTGTTCATAAACTGTATAGAGGTAAGATGTAGGGGATTATTTACATTGCAAAGATATCAGGCCAACAATAGCAATGCTTGTTTCAGTTCTAGTAACACATTTTGTTCCCTACTGTCATTATTATACAACATGCATCATAAAACTTGTATTAATTGGTCTATGCATTTTCAATCTTTGTACAGGATGCCTTGTATCGCAAAGCTTCATCTCAAGTAAACCCTACTCTAGGACTGTTGAATTCTGCTACCCTGGAGTTCCGAGAATCAGCTGCATGGTTACGTCACCGGGCAGCAGATGAGGGTGTGACAGTACAGTACCTACAGGCTATAGCTGGTGCCAGATTTGGGATGGTAGTAACAGCACAATTTCTTCATGAAGTATACTGTGGGGGTAACAGACAGCATGATAGAGAAATTGAACGACAGGTGAGTTTCCTAGTATTAAAACAGCCAAGTACTGATGAATTTGAATTCTATTCTGCTTTTTCTCTCAGATTGTTTATTATCATAAATACACCATCAACTGACTGAGGATAAATGCACAGGTATGATGGTTCTCTGAACATGGGGATTGATGGCTTAACATCCCCGTTCAAATGAAGGAGTATTCTTGGTTGTTCAATTTACCTTACTAAGAAAGTGTAAATTTAATGTACAGTAAACAAAACCACATGTTACCAAGTCAATACCTCAGCCAATACCAAGTGACATCTGCTGGAATTGAACCTGGGGCTGATTATTCTTGACAGACTTGAGGTGTGTCATTGGTGTAAGATTTTCATGAGTTAGACTAGTGTAAAGACTCCATTGTGGAATTAAGCAGCTTAAGCAATAAACCTGTGTAATCATTCTATAGAAGAATCTGTGTTATGCTAATTCTGTGCAGTTTCTCTTACAAGTAAAAATGTGGTTCTAAAAACCATGAAAGAAATGTTTTTATACTATTCAGCAAATTACTTCAGTGGTGTCCATCTGGTCTGTCTGATTATCGCGTAAAAAGAACTAGGTCACACGATGCTACGCAGTTTGACTAGCGAATGAGGTGCCGATGTGATGATGACGTGATTCAATTGGCCAATCAGAACCCTACTTCCATATACGCCATAAACTGCGCCAAATTGGCAGTCCACTGAAGTACTGTGCTGAAAATTATAACCCTACAGTATGTTGCTGTACATGTAGTTGATACATTGGTAAATGCAATTTTTTATGTAATTTTAATAATGGTGGAGTATTCAAACTTTCTATTTTTTTTTATTTATCTGCAGATCAAGAACTTGTTTCAAGAAGCCAAATCTTTCTGCAATGAGGAATCCAACCATCAAGCTCACCTATTCCTGATACGGCAGCTGTGCAAATGCTATGGCACCAATACTATGGATATGCTATCCCAGCATGCACAGCTAAGATGGGTCAAACCCAGGGAGCTGAAAACAGGAGTAAGTAAAATGAGTATTAGGTGTGTGGATGGTCAGGGTCTTATCAGTGTTGCCAAAATGATTCATACTTACCAAATGCTGCAAATTGTCCCACAGACTAACCAAGGTGCGTCAAATTGTCCCACAGACCATAACCAAATTTAGGGACAATGTTACCAAATCTAGCAATGAAATCACACAATTTGAGGAAAGCTGACTTGAGAGAATAAGCTTTTGGTACCTGGTGACTTGATGGTTATAAAATAATATATAGATGGTTATAAAACCTAGCAGTTGGACACTTGCAAAAGTAGCCCAATTTTAGGCAAATTACAACATGATGATTTACTTTGGTCGCAGCAAGCGATTTTTGGGTAACCCAATTTGGCAGCTAAACTACAGCATTGGTATAAACTGGGTCATATGAATCCTTCCATCCCAACCTCATGAGTTGTTATTACTTGGATTAGCCTTCTCACCTGCATATTGAAGAAAATACACAAATATTGCTTCTTGTCTGTGTGATTGAAGCACTAAGTGATTTCAGATCACTTAATATGATTTCAGAAAATGCACAGATGCACTCAATTGTAGTTTTTTGAGAAAATTTGAATTTTTAAACTGACATATTAAAATTATCAGATATTTTTAAATATTTTCACATTTTGTTTAAATTTTATTTTTAAAAGAATTTCATCTATGTCAGAACAATTATGCAGGGTGTGTATTTAAAATGAAAGTAACTAAAGATAAGTGTTTTTTGGGGTATAAAAGTATTTTTTCTATGGTTAACAAAGCGTGATTGTGAAATTCATGTAATGTTATCCAACATCTTGCTGAACTTGATTGCATTTGTGAGTTATTAATTCTTTGTATTGTTTTCAGACCACACAAGTTCCAGATCGTTTTGTTGTTTGTGGTGGTGTGTACCGAGATATCAGAGAGGCCTTAGCACAGTTTGTAATGACAGACCAGTTTGGAGGAGTTACAGCAGCAGTCAGGGTAAGTGAAACTGATGATGGCAATGATAAGGACAAGCAAAGGAGGACAAGGAAAACCCAGGATATCTTGCACCAAAAGATTTTACCATATAGCTTTTAATTCACTTGACTGTTGAATCAGACTGGACCAATTGCTGTGGTCCAATTTACATTTTCAGTTTGCCTAGATTAGAGGTTAATGATAGGATTTTTTTGACATTCCAATGATGAATATCAAAACATGCACTTTAAAATTTTTTTAATCAACAACAAAAATCCCTCATTGGTGGCCTGAAATCAATTTAACCATTACTGTGTAGGTACGCAGAAATATGCATGCCTAAATGCTCAAAGTGGTGTGCTTGTGCATTGACAAATATCATTGTACATGTATGAATCCCACTACTAAAGGTCAGCTGTTATATTCATTTGCCTGATGCATATTGAACATTTTATGACATCTTATAATATTTATTTTGCCAAGGGCATAATATAAGTTTTGTTTATGTTGTGAAACTTTTCTAAAGTTATCACATGTTAGTAACATGTCATGTTACCAATCAAATAACAGTCAGGTTACAACTAATCCAACTGATTTAAAATGCTCAATTGCCAACTAGTTAGGTTTCTTTATCACACCACTAAGGTAAACATCAAAGAACACCGCTAGCCTGATATATTTTCATATCTAGTAAGTGAGTGCGTATTTTACGCTTTATATCTAGTCAGTGAGAGCGTATTTCGCAAGGCCGATACGTGTGTACGGCGAGGTACGCGTATAAAGGCGAATCGCGTAAGCCGGGCGCGTAAAATGCACGGAACCTGTAATACGCGGAACAGTCATCTATTTTTTGTAATATTTTTCCTATTTAGCAGGAATTAAAATGTTTAAAAACGTAATTATTTCAATATTTAGAATGACTTAGTGGTATGATAAATTCGTTATTAGGTTCAGCGTCAGTATGGTACAGGAAATTATCGTGCGCTCAGTGTCATACTGGGTTCAGCCTTCGGCTTCACCCAGTATGACACTTCAGCGCACGATAATTTCCCTACCATACCTCCGCTTCACCTAATAACTAATATTATCCAGTGTCATGTTAATTATTCTCTCGCTCTCTCATGCAGGATTGTCAGAAACCTAGAAACCAGCAAGAGGCAGCTTTGTTGTTAGCTTTATACAGAGAGGTAACATTGTCCCACTGTGCTCAGGGAGACCAAGAGGAAGTGCCACAACAGGTGAGATTTGAGTATGATTTGATAATGAAATGTCGTCACAACTAATCCCCATTAATCCTTGTTCTTGATTTCCCTTTCAGTGAACTTCCCTGTAATTCACCATATTGGTTACTATGTACTTATGCTGATATGTTCAGTATTTTTGAAGCCACAAGAGAACATGTTTGGGGTTTAACCTGAGGTCAGTCAATTTGTTTTTGGAATATGAAAACTGGAGGGATAAACAATAATAACTTTATTAAGATTATTATAATAAGATTATTAAACTCCGGATAAGAAAATCCAGTGCCTAAGCCTTCTGAGCATGTTTGAATTTGACTGATGCCAATATAGTAGAGAGGCCACATCAGTCTATCTGCTCTAGTTAATGTTTTCCTGCAACATTTTTGGACAAAGGTGCCAGCCGGGTTAAATTTAACCATAAGAGTCTCATCTTTCTAATAGAATGTTCGAACCTGGCAACCTGGCTCACCTGAGTGGACACAGAGCGCTGAACTTGTCAGCACTTATGCGCAAACTCCCTTTTGTGTACGCTCATGCTATTTCTGTTCGCTAACGCACCCGCACTTATCGTAGACCCCTATGAGTAACATGCCTAGTTTAAGTTGTAGTTTAAGATTTTTTCAGAGAAATCATAAATGGCAGCAAAAACACTGATTCTCCTTGATATAATTAACATAGGACATGGACACCTGTGGCATAGTGACCATGTCTAACTTCATGCTAAAATGGTGGACCAAATCCAACAACCTTTAAGGTGGACATAGCTAGTCAGTTCTGACTAAGCATTTGATATGATCTTATTCTGCTATATACTACTTCTAACATGTAAGATGCAATTACAAAAAGCACTTACAATGTATAGAGGTAAATAAAATGAGAAATAAAAAAAAATAAAAAATACAGAATAAATAAATTTTTGAGGTTTTTTTAATGAGGAAACATGTAGCTCTTCTATGCATTGGTTTGCCTCAAGTTCGGTAATGACATAGGTGCATATTTTGCTGGGCACAGTATCAAATCATGCATGTAAATTTAATTACGCAGAGCACACACACGCACATGTACAAGGGCAGTTTGTTGACATGCTTGCAGCGCAAGTGCAAAAGGCATTGACGCAGTGTTCGAAATATGCCTCAAAAAGTTACAGGCCAACCGGGCTTGACCTTAAAAAGTTACCGGCCAGCCGGGTCGGCAACTAGATGCCAGTCAGAAAAGTTACCGGCCAGGCCAAAAGTTACAGGCCAATGGCGGCTGACTGGCCCTATTTGAACGCTGCATTGACGTCACTACCGAACTTGAGGTGCACCAAAGAATAATGTTATCAGAGAGAGAGTTCCATTCTCTTGTCCAGCAACACAAAATTGTTGATCACCAGCAACATTGATGGACCAGGAGACAAATTGCATCCATCGCAGATCTCAAATGGTGACTTGGAACATATATTTTCTTTTGTAGTGGTGATTTTCAGTGGAACACTGTCATTTTCAGTGTAAAAATTTCATAGTGATACAGAGTCAGTGTATTGGAAATGTAGAGTTCAGTTCAGCTTTATTCTTATAGTAACATTAAAAGAATATTTAATATTGTGGAGAAGGTCAAAATATGTATTTTTTATCTCTCAGTATGCTAATAAAGTGATGACTTTAAATGAAAAATTATGCCCAAAATATGGTAAATTGAACAATATCGCTGAAGTTACATGGATGATAACATTATACTAGGCTTGCAGGTACCAACAGCCAGCTTTGGAAATTTCAAACTTTACTTGATAATAATCCACCCCTATATTTCAATTGTTTTTCCTCAGATGAAGCAAGAACTACAGACTTACATACAGGGCAGTCCATCAGTCCATTGCAAGGTATAAAATAAACATGTGAAGGATTCAGGGGCAAATTGTGATATATCCAAATTTTTGTATTAATTTTATTTTATGTAATGAGATGCCTTTTAAGTACTTACTTTATTAAGAGAAGGAACAAACATTAGGGTGAATGCAATATTAAAATCTCATGTCCATTCAGAAAACAAAATGCATACACTCAAATGAAAAATAATGCAATCAATGTGGATATTGATAACAAAATACTATCAAAGACAGAATTAAAAAGACTATTTTGCATCTGACATCATTTGTCAATCAAACTCAGACTTGGTTTGTTTATGAGTGTTGTGATGATTGAGAGTTAACACTGAATTCAAATTTATAAAAGTCAAATTCTTTTGCCTGGTGATAGCCTAAAGTGCAACAGCCATAGGTCACTAGATGAACACAAATTCAACAACAAGTTTGTATACATTAGCAAAAAGATGTAGGCCTAATTATTTTGAATTCACTTGAAATAAATGAATTACAACTTTTTTTCCAGGCAAACTAATTGATTTTTTAGGTAAAGGTCAAACAAATTGCAACAGAATTTTTTTTACCACAATGCATTTCTATAATGTCCCTAGAATGACATACTAAAAGTCCCTAAATATCCAAGTGGTGGAAATATGCCTAATTTGCATAAATCCAAAATGGCCGCCAATTCACAGATTTTTCACCTTATTTTGAATTTAACGCTCATCTTGTATAACTTTTCAGGTATTTTAGATGCCTAAAATGCTTATTCCAGAATGGATAATCAATACATGTTTCACAAGTTTGCCTAACATCTCAATATGGGTGCCTTAATTTGCATAAATCCAAAATGGCCGCCAATTTTGGGAAATTTTATGTTGATTTGGTCATCATTCCCAGTTTACACAACGTTTGTGGTAATTTAAATACCTAAAGTGCACATTTTAGGATTAGTAATTTCTATGTATGTTTCACAAGTGTGCACCATGCCTTAATATGTGTACCCTAATTTGCATAAATCCATAATGGCTGCCATTTATGGTAATTTTTGAACTTATTTAGTCATAATTCTCATTATGTATTTTTTGGCGTGATTCTTAAAGCCTAAAATGTATGTTTCAGGATGGGTAATCTTTAAAATATATGTACTCCAAAATGTTTCATATGCCATAATCTGTCAGTTACGGACTTGTCATACTGACAATACCCCGATTTGTTAATACAAAATATCACACAAAACCATGGCTATCATCCAGATTGGCTTAAAGTTTTGTTGTATTCCTCAATATGCCAATTAAAGCACTTATGTGGCAAAGTCATCTTCAGTAGCATCAATTTTAATTCATCTCAAGCAATGATTGTGGTGTTGGCGCTTACTCAGTATGTAATGGAAGATATTGGCGATCAACAATCTGCCAGCCCCAATCTTCTGGAAGCAAAATGTTTGCCTAACCCTTCCACTCTAGTATTTGATAGTAGACATACAGACTGTGGTACTTTGCGGCAGGCGGATGTTGGTGGTAATGTCAATGCTTCTACAACTTTATAGCGAGGTGCTAGTTGAGACTTTCAAAAAAATTTCCTGTATCTTAGGGTATCTAGCTCCTCTGTTGATTCGCCATTGTGCAAGCTGACCAGTACAGTGCCTTCTCTCTACCTCTGATAATGTCCTCTTTAAGATGTTCTTCTGTTTGATTGAATACATCGACATGTTCATAAAAGCTGACATTCCTTTTAATCCTCGAGGGCTATACCCTTCCAAATTCCAAATAGACGGAATGTGGTGTCACAGCCAAGAACGGCATGGATTAAGAGAATGTGGTCACACAAGCTATTTCACAAATTAACCTTCAACGTTTTGACGTTCCACTTTCTATTCTTCTTAGAGTTTTGCTTTGGCTCTGGTGCAAAGTTGATGTTATGTGCATTCAGTTCAGCATAGTAGATGAGTAGGATGAAGAGGTCAGTGTCATCACCAACAAGAACAGTATCAATAGGTCTTGCAGACTCTTCTGCTGTGGTGACTCAGGACATCGCATTGTGTCGTGCATAAAATGTAATACAACCAGTCATTTCCAGCTTGTCACTGAGGAGGTTGATGAAACATTGTTTGTTAACTTCGATGCAAGGAATTCCTCTTTCTTGGAATTGATAATCATATCACCTGTAAAGTAAATCCTGGACAAGGTCCTGTTCGTCTAAGATTTGTGGCATCCTTGGTGGCGGGACCATCTTCATACCAATCAAAAACTCTGGTTGGATTTCCAGTAACATAATATAATCAACATAACTGGCAAATGTTGCTCTAAGTCGTTCTACGGGGCCATGGAAGATGGTGCAGTAGTGCACCACCGTCCAAAATGTAGTGCACATTTTCATCAGGCTCTGACTGATTACACTTTGATATCTTCAATATGTGCATCTGCTGGGGCTGCTTTAGTCGCTTCCAGGAGAAAGCTTGATGAATCAAACAGTGCAGTTGGATTACTGCACAACTCCTAGCTGAAGACTGATGATAGATCGAAAATCCCTGCTCACTCTCAATTGGCCCACATTAACAGTTCTGTCTGAGTGTCATTTGCAATGTTGTGCAGGTTAGGGTCTGGATTGAATGGACAATTGGACATCGCTCTATGAGGTAGCCCAGTAACTCTAATGTGTCGTTTACATCCCTACTCTGTCTTGCTCTTCCACTTCCTCTGCTCGGCCCTCCACTTGTCTTTACACTCTTCATAAGGACCTGCTCAATGATGAGATCTGTGAACAACTCTGCCCAGTAGCCACCACCTCTTCACACTACATGGTTCCCATCTTGGAATCTTCTGTGGACATCTTGTAAAATCTTGCATCATTTGCAAATAAATATAAGCAGACTTGGCATAAAATATGTGTCCTTGGCATAAAATATGTGCAGCAAAATAGGGCAGCATATCATGGGTAGCCTGAAGATACAGTTTCTAGTTCCCCGCTCGATGAATAAAATGTCTAATACTGTAACCAGAGAAGAGCAGTATGTGTTGTCATAACCTGTTTCTTGGCCTCCATCTGGTCAATGACATCTAATGAGCATATCTCATCTACCGATGCGGTGCCAAGCATCAGACTATCATACAGTTATTTTGCTTCTCCTTGATCTCAGATCATTGATCTGTTCCTATTACACCTGGTTGCTCATTGGTTTGCAGTTCTTCAGGAGACTGTTCTTTATTGGTTGTGAGTTTTTCAGGAGACTGTTTGTTCTTCACAGGTTTGTTGTCCTTCTGGAGGCTGTTCTTCATTGGCTGACAGTTCTTCAGGAGGCTGTTCTTCATAGGTTGGGAGTTCTTTAGGAGGCTGTTTTTCATTGGTTGGCAGATTAACGTTGAACAAATTGGCTATCAGCATGGTTCAGTGCAGCATTCATCAAGAAGATGACCACTCACCACTCTGGAGATTGCTTTACCGCCCATCATATGATCCACAGTGTTCCTGGCATAGACTATTTCAAGATTTCAAGAAGTTCCAGGAGTCCTAAGCCTGCGTGTCTACTATCAAATACTAGAGTGGAAGGGTTTGGCAAACAATTTACTTCCAGAAGATTGGCAGCTCCCATTACATACTGAGTAACCGCCAACACTACAATCTGAGGTCATCAGATGTGGATGTAAGAACTGAACATGCCGAAAGTATGGCCTCCCTTGTTCAGCAGCCTGCACTGAGTGCCCTGGCCCTTTTTGTACCCGCTCGCCACCACCAGGTATTGAAATTGATGCTACTGAACATGACTTTGCCACATAAGTGCTTATTACAAGATTGTAATATTGAGGATTACAACCAAACTGTACCCCAATCTGGATGGAAGCCAATGGTTCTGTGTGATATTTTGTACTATACTTCAGTCATGTGGCCATCGGCTGCCAGCCCGGCCTCCTCTCCAGGTATGCGAAAAATCCATTATAAAGCATGTAACCGACTTCAGATGCCTGGGCTCCATGGTGGGTTTGGGTGCTGGTGGCCTGGGGTTGCTTGGACAGCTTTCTGGAATTTGGAGCAACTATGGAGGGGTCCTGCCATCCGGGTTTTCCCCGGGGTTGAACTGCTTCACACAACTTGCGTCACAGTTTTACTGTGTGGCTGTGAGTCGTGGGTTGTCTCTGGGGATGTGGAAGGTGGGGTCAACTCATTTGGCACATCCTGTTGCCGTGTTGTGCTAGACATTGGGAGAGTGGGCGGAGTGCCAGATTCTGCCATCTGCAGTCTGGGAGGGACGGCGTCGCTTGTTGAGAGGGCCGGGACTCGTCGGTTGAGGTTAATGGAGCATGTGCTCCGCTTGCCTGATGGTAAGCCAGTGCGGGAGTATGCATTGTGTGTCCTCAATCAATGCAGAGGAAATCTGAACGGCAACGAACCTTGTTCTGGAAATACATCCAGTGTCTTTTGAGGGATATGGACAGCATGTTGAGTCAAGGTCAACTATCAGCAATGGCTCAAGACCGATGTAGCTGGAGGAAACTTGTAGTCGCCTGCTCCGCAGCTAAAGGATGATGATGATGATGAATCAGTATGAGAAGTCCGTAACTGGCCGCTATTTGTAATTAGGCACACCGATTATGGCATGTGAAACATTTGAGATACATATTTTGAGATTACCCATCCTGAAACAGGCATTTTAGGCATAAAAATTACTCCAAAAGTTACGTAATATGAGTATTATGAAAAAATAAGTCCAAAAATGATAGATTTATGCAAATTAGGGCATACATATTAAGGCACGTTGCACACTTGTGAAAGATACATAGAAATTACTGATCAATGTGCATTTTAGGTATTTAAATTACCACAAATGTTGTGTAGTGTAGACTGGGAATGAAGACCAAATCAACATAAAATGTCCCAGAATTGGCGGCCATTTGGGATTTATGCAAATTAGGGCACACATATTAAGGCGACACGTTGCACACTTGTGAAACATACATAGAAATTGCCAATTCTAAAATGTGCATTTTAGGTATTTAAATTACCACAAACGTTGCGTAGTGTAGACTGGGAATGATGACCAAATCAATATAAAATGTCCTAAAATTGGTGGCCATTTTGGATTTATGCAAATTAGGGCACACATATTAAGGCACGCTGCACACTTGCGAAACATACATAGAAATTACCGATCCTAAAATGTGCATTTCAGGTATTTAAATTACCACAAATGTTGTATAGATTGGGAATGATAACCAAATCAATATAAAATGTCCCAAAATTGGCGGCCATTTTGGATTTATGCAAATTAAGGCACCCATATTGAGACATTTGGCAAACTTGTTAAACATGTATTGATTATACATTCTGGAATAAGCATTTTAGGCATCTTAAGTACCTGAAAAGTTGTATAAGATTCAGTGTTAAATTCAAAATAAAGTGAAAAATCTGTGAATTGGCGGCCATTTTGGATTTATGCAAATTAGGCATATTTCCACCACTTGGATATTTAGGGACTTTTAGTATGCCATTCTAGGGACATTATAGAAATGCATTGTGGTAAAAAAAATTCTGTTGCAATTTGTTTGAGGTCAACCATTATTTTGCCTGGACTATTTGTATTATGATCAACTACGACTTTACCTATTTACATTTATAATACAAATTAAGTTGATTGCTACTTAAGTGGAATCAGTTATGACTTTTCCCCACTGTAAGTGGGGGAAAGTCATAGAGTCGGAAAGTTCCCCAGTCAGAATAAAGTACCCCATGCACTTAAGGGAGGACAGTTTTTATGGTCTACTTAGCTCAGCAATGCTTTGCTGTCTTCGATAATGGTTCATGTACGCTAGAGCGTTCGATAGGAACAAGCAAACAGTATACGAGTTTGCTGATATCTATCGGAGCGTTCAGCAGAGCAGCAGGATTATAAACGTGGTCGATGGTAAAACCATAATCAACATCCTTTGTGTTTAGTAAGTACATAACGACCCACTCATCAACTACTCAAGTGGTCATTAAATAAGCATGTATGGGGTCGTGTCTGCGGTCAATAGAAAGTCAATAATGTGTGTAAGTTTATGTTTACATAAAGTGGTGTAATAATAGGTTTCAAGGGGTTGTTAATTCAGGCATGGTTGTAAAATTGATTCAATCAATATTTTGGTCAACGTGTGGTATCGGAGCGTAGTGTACAATTGAGCGGAGCCTGGCAGAGTTTGCTATAGGCTTTTATGGGTTTGGGCTTTGATAAAAGCCATGTACTTCTCTGATACAATGCGCTATCGAAGACAGCAAAGCATTGATGAGCTCAGTAGACCATAAAAGCTGTCCTCCCTAAGTCATTTAATATGTTTATAATTATGATTTACTGAGTTGTGAGAGTCAAAAGTGACACATTTCCCATGCAAAGCCTTGTTATAATTCAAGATAATAGAAAAAGGTTTTGTGAAACAAAAGTGACAACACATAGGCTGCAACCAACCACATGATGATTTGAAGAACATTGTAAAATATGCTTGATGTCTGCCTGTAATCAGAAAAGACCTTCACAACGTGGAGTTTTGTGAGGTCTTTGCATGCCTGTTTGCTTAATTATCAGACATCTGATAAAAATATGTTACAGTTAACTTACAGCATTCTTTTATTTCAGGATTTTGCCAATTGTCTAGTTACCAACCAACTGGGTCACCTATTATCAGCAGACCCAGGTCAGACAACCATTCACCAGACCCTGTCAGCTCTTGTAGTGCACACTTTTACAGTTCTTAGTTGCGCACCAAAACACCATCTGCTAGGACCACTACAGAACCTTCTTGCAGCTCCAGCTCAATTACAGGTATGTGGCTTACAATTGACTTGCATGACTGATAACAAAAATGTCAAATTAAGTATAACAAGGCTTTCTTTTTCAAATCAAATTTGGGTTGATATCATGTGGTTTAAAAGTAAAAACTTTGTAGATACAGTAACTACAACATCAACTCTGCTGTGGACTTCATTAGCTGAAATTTGTTCTTACCCAATAAGGGGGTGATTTTATTATTGTGCTCTCTCACAGAATATGTTTTGTCAAAGATCACATGAGGTTTAACAGCAGATGACATTTTGAAAAATACACTAATGTGTAATTGGTCTCAATTAAGCATTTCAAGGCTATGGTTGTCCAACTTGGATCATTATATAGGTGCAATGTGGAACTCTCACAATGGTGGTGTCAAAAGTCATGTCAAGGTAATAATTGGATATGAGCTGAATGTGTAAAATTCATCTCAGTTAAACAGTTTAAGTCCAGTTTCAATCAAACTTAGATCAAGAGGTTCAATTTGTAGAACCATGTATTGATGGTGCCAATGGTCACATTTTCAGTAGTCACAGGTCAAATGTTGTTGGGGACAGATGAGCTGAAAGGGTAGTGGGTGGGTCAGCAGTATAATATCTACCTGCTTGTTTTTCACATGTAGGCCTATTCAAGTTACCTCTCTTGGCCCTATATTGCAATATCAGATGAGACTTGTGGTTCAAACCACCTTGTTTATGTATAAGTATTTGTTTGCCAATTTCAATTGCAGAAATCCTTCCTGCCAACTATGCCCGAGGATTACCGCATGGAAGCCAGAGAGGCCATAGCAGCAAGAGATAATGTACAGTGGTATGGTATGTATGGCTCTCTGTTAATTTTTGATCAACTGAAGTTACACTAAGTGATCTCTGAGAGAGGGTACATGAAAATGAAATGGTAGCCTACAAGTCTTATAGCCTTGCATAGAGTTCCCTCAATGCCAAACCACACTCTCCTTCACACATTCCAGTTTTCTTGCATGTTAACAATGTATCATACTAAATGAATAAGTAAACACTGCATTTTTGTGTCCAGATAGAAAAAATATCTGAACTCATTAGTTTTGACGTACCCTTTGAGAGTAAAGGGTCAGAAACTGTGCTCAACATAGTTAAATCAATTTTTCTCAGTTTGAGATATCGGGAAATATGGCTGGTAAAATGTAACTTTATGTGCTCTACTTTTGATCATATTTTCAAAAACTTACTTTGGAATTTTTAAAGCAAGGGGTCAATTTAAATCCAACATTGTAGGACAGGTGTTGGTGTCCTTAAAAGGTCTGTGACCCAGTTGACAGCCTCATCCCCCAATTTATCTCATTGTTGATGAGAATTTTTATCATATAATAGATCATATTTTTCCTCATTACCATCCTGAAATTTGACATTCCATATTAATGTATTTCCAAAGAAATCATAAAAACAGTCGATTTGAGATTACCAATTTATGAAATTTCACACGTCCCTAGGAATTGTGGGTAGTGGCTAGGAATTTCATTTTGATAAATTGGGACATGCACAAACATCTGTAAGCATCTTAACAGCTACGGTGATACCAGGAATAATACTCCTTTATGATTAAATGCGATAATATTCCTGCTACATGCACGCTATCTCTAGCATGTCGGTGAACTATGAATTTATATAAAATCACTGTTTCTTCTCGAATGAAGTTTCGCTGTGTACAATGATGCGGGACCACAATACATACACACGTACCAACGTATTGGTTTGCTTATTATGCTAATTATTCACATTTACACTGAATGCTGGAATCTTCCATAGCCTGGGCCCAGTCACAGCTAACTAGGACTACAACTGCAGCAGCAGATCTAGGCCTTGTCATCAGCGCACCTAAGACAGAATATATGACTGCAAACTGTAACGCCCAACCAGCACTTGAAGTCTATGGTATCAACCATGTCACAGACTTCAAGTATTTTGGTTCCAAGATGGGCTCTAGTGTTGGAGACCTAAAAAGAAGAAAAGCACTAGCCTGGGCAGCTTTCTGGAAACTGGAACGCCTTTGGAGAAGCCCGTCCCTGCCAATCGAAACAAAAATCAAGCTGTTTCAGACAACGTGTGTTACTGTCTTTCTGTACGGGTGCGAGTCATGGGTATACCAAGGACATGGAAAACAAGATCAATGCATTTGCAACATCTTGCTACAGAGTCATGTTAAACATCAAGCGTGTGGATCGGATTCCAAATGAAACCATCTACAACCTGACCAACACCACTCTACTGGTTGCCAGAGTCAAGATTCATCAACTCAAATTTCTCGGCCATATACTGCGTCTTGAAGATGGCGAGCCTGTGAAAGAATATGCACTTTATATTCCACCACATGGGAAAAGGAAACCAGGACGGCCACGCACACTGTACTTACAGTATGTCCAGCACCTCCTGGGAGATACTGATGGGATGCTGCAGCCAAACAAAATTGTTTCGCTTGCCCAAGATCGCATTAGTTGGAGAAAGCTTGTAGTCGCCTGCTCCGCAGCCGACTGATGATGATGATGACACTGAAAATGTTCCTGTTTTTTACATGTATACATAAAGGGGACAATATTTGTCATGGTATGTAAGTTTGAAGACATTCCATATCCTAAACCAATAGTGTTACCCCTCTTTTAACTCAACAAGTTTGAAAATAGTATTTATCATTGTTTTGCATTTGAGCGCTTCATATGTATGCTTGCTTACTTGCTTGCTTAATTCGAGTGGTGTCCTCGAACTGTGATGGCTTTCCACAACTTCCTGTCCTCCATTGCTGTCTTGAAGTCTGTTGCCTCCAGTCCAGTGTCATCTTCCAGAATGTCAATGTAGGTCAGAGCAGGTCTTCCAGGTTTCCGCCTCCCATGCTTGGGTATCCAATGAACCATTTTTGATGCGGGCTCCTCGTTTCTGGAACAGTGGCCAGCAAACCAGGTTCTTCTTTCCCTGATCTTGTGGCTTATTTTGGGAATATCTCCATATAGGTCTGCATTTGACATATGTTCCTTCCAATGTACATTCAGAACAGTTCTTAGCATGCGGGTGTAACAGCCATCCAGACCCTTTGCAAGTTTAGGGGTGATGGTCCATGCTTCTCAACCACAAAACAGCACCGACTCCACTGTTGCAGCAAAGATTCGGAGTTTGAAACTCCTGGTAAGAGTTGACCTCCAGATTTTCTTAAGTTTACTGCACGCCCTCCATGCTGCTGCTTTACGTAACTTTACATCCCTTTCAGTGCTTTTCATCCAAGCGCCTAGGTATTTGAAGTCATCTACCTCCTGTAGTACTACACCCTCATTTGTTGTGATGTTTTCTCTCCTGTTATTGTAGGACATATACTTTGTTTTACTTCCATTCATCTTCAGGCCCACTTTAGCAGCTGAAGTCTCCACTCTATGAAGCAGTTCTTGTGCTTGGTGTATTTCCTCAGACAACAGTGCAATGTCGTCAGCAAAATCAAAGTCTGTCACCACGACTGGGCCAACTCTCCTACTTCGTCTCTTTTCCAGATGGAATCCTAGCTCCTCTTCGTTTCCTTCAATAGCTATTCTCAGTGCAAAGTCGAGGGCAATCACGAACAGGTATGGGGCGAGGGTATCCCCCTGAAGTACTCCTGCTAAGATTTCAAACAATTCTGTCTCGCCATCTGGTGATATTACTTTGGCTTTTGTGTTTTGGTACATGTTGCTAATAGCTTCAACAATGAGTTCCGAATACCGTGAGGCATGGAGTATCTTCAACATCTTGCCTCTATGGATGGTGTCGAAAGCTTTCTTGAAGTCGATGAATGTTATTATCGCTGGCAGGTTATGCGCCTTTACCTCTTCAATCAACCTACGTAGTGCAAGGATGTGTCCAACAGTCGTTCTACCAACTCTAAATCCATTCTGATTTGTTCTCAGATGCTGGTCAATTTCAGGTCTGATCCTATTAAGTATCATTCTGTTGTAGGTTTTGGCTACGATGGAGGTTAGACTAATACCGCGGTAGTTGTTTCCGGAACTAAGATCTCCTGTTTTAGGGATAGGAACAATATTAAGTATGGATCATTGATCCGGTTTCTTCCCTTTGAGAAGTGCGTCATTGCAGAACCCTAACACAATGTCATCTAGGTTGCATCTCTTCAGCACTTCTGGAGGTATGTTGTCCTCTCCACAGCTCTTTCCCTCAACCAAAGATGCTTTAGCTTCTTCATATTCATCTTTGTCAAATGGCCCCACTTTAATATCAAGCTCGTCTAAAACTGGTGTTATTTCTTCTTCCTCATCATCGATGTCAGGACGGCTTCCAAGAAGGCCTTTGAAGTGGTTGTACCAATTGGTGACCCTTTCACTTTGTGTATTTCCCTTCAACTGACCTGTACTGCATACCAGTGATGTCATTGATCAGTTTCCAACTTTCACCATGTTTGGAGTTGACATGCGCTCTTTCAACCTCTTGCAACTTGCCATTTAAGGTCTGCCTCGATGACTTTGTTGTATGCATCATCAAATGTATGCTAGAAGCTAAGATGGCACTATGATAGGCCATGAAGGGATCAGTAAATCTAGCATGAGTAGTTATCATCAAATGGAACTGTTTATGCTTATTGATCAATTTATGGAGCATTTATGGATTTTATGTTGTACAAAATATATTACATGTACAATAAGTGGTAACAAAAATGCTTTTAAACTAAATATTTGTTTCATAGAGAGGAGGTATCAGCTCTGTTGGGGGTTCTCAGTGTATTTTTGTCATGGACTGGATTGCACAGCTGAGATATTACTTTGAAATATCATTTCTAAATTATTGACTATTTACGTATAAACTAGTGCCAACAAATTCACAAATGTTGATTTGCAGTCAAGATGAAAACTTGCTTTTATAACTTCAATTATGTGTTATTTTGTCTTGTTATATAGAGTGCAAAAATGGACACCCCTACACAATAGGAGAGGTAAGGAAAGTCTCAGTGTTATTAGTAGAAAATTTGTTCATATATGCTCATATTATGAAGACCTGAGTGCAAGAACTGTCAAGTTGTGTAATTGGTAGTTTCAAAGTTACCAGTGGTTGATGATTTTTTTGCAAAATATCAGACCAATTGTCCCCTCCTGGTAGAGGTCATAGAAGGGGTCAACATGGGTCAAATATTCGAAATGGCCCAATGATGTTGAGATTCAGATTATATTATATATGTAGTTACAATGATTGGTAAAATATATGGTTGGCATTATATGCATGGTTAAGCAGATAAAGGGCAAAGGTCAAATGGGGTCAAACATTTTAACAATGTCCTTACAAACGAGGTATGAAATGAATCCTTGTTGGACACTAACACTAAATTGTGGTAAAATTTAAATATCTTGTAAATTAGGGGCCTTTCATCTGTGAGTGCAAGAACTGCACATGTCAAAAATCAAGGGTCCTGAGTTCAAGACCCAGTGTGGTTGGAAAATGTTCTTGTGAAAATAAACTTGAAATTCTCCTAGCACTTAAGGAACAAGGTAGAGTAGAAGACTGCTCCTATACTGAGCGGCATCCTTGAATGTTGTTTAATAGTTTATACGGTATGTCTTGGACCACAGTGGTCACCAAAAATCAGTAAAGCGTACAGATGCCTGTGGGTTGGCATTGTGCACTATAAATCACAAATTTAAATTCATTTATGCATTTAAATGTTTTATAACCACAGATTTCTATGTTAAATCAATTCTAGGGATATAACATGTAAGCCTACCAAGTTTCATTTCAATACTACTTTACATTCATATCCTAGAATATTTTCAAAACACAGGTCTTCATACGAGGGGTGGTCAAAAAGTTTTTAGAACAAGGTAGGCTACTTTGTCGCACGGTAATGAATTTGGTCACATTTGAAAGCTTGTTCCTTCATAACATTACTGCAAAAATATTTGATTTTTGCATCACTGTATGTGGGTAGGACACCCTGCAGAGGAAGCCTACCTCCTTGAATTCACAGGTTCTGCCAGAAGTGAACACAGGGTTATCGTGGAATTTTCCTCGTGACGGAGGTGAAAACTCAAATGAAATTTAACCATGTACACTTGCAGTAAATGGTGACAAAGTCCCTGATCTTCAACAGCAATGAAAGGGTCCTTGGAGTTCAAGGATGGAATGAGCGTCCTTGAAGATCATCCAAGGCCCAAAAGACTTGCTGATGTCACCACTAATGATATATGTGCTGGTACAAGAAAGATGAGATAGCCACAAAATATAACAACTCTGATGAAAGTGTTTTCAACATAAATCCATTAACATTTGAGTATTCCAGGGTGTCTTCTAAATGGGGTCCGAGAATCTTCATGCAAAAAATTGATACCAGTGGACATAATCCGGGCCACACCTTTCATACACTTAGAATGAGGACCGAGACAAATTTCATTTATATTTGGCTAAAGGTGATAAGACATACATTAATCACTGGAATAATGAATTCATTCAGTGGAAGCACCTGGATCCCCCACCTTTAAGAAGATCATCACTCTGTCACCATAGGTCGATGTCTTTATTGCTGTTTTCAGAGATTCAGGGAGAGTCTTGATAACAGATCATTTGCCAAATGACAGTACAATCATAGACATATATCATACAATTTTGATAGCAAATTTGAGACAAGCCATCAAGTGAAGAAGGTTGGTGGTAGGAATGGGACTGTTCTTGGATTGTGTCCTGTACACTATTCTCAGTTTGTCAAGCTGTCATTCACGACAGAGGGGTCAGGTAACTAAAGCAACCATATTGTGGTCCACGCATGGCCTCCAGTTAGTGAAACCTATTTTAGAATTTTAAGTCCTACCTTCATAATATCAGGTTTGCTGGGGATCAGTGTTGGAGAGCCTTCACTGAAGAGTGGCTAATCGAGAAATTGGAAGACTTCCATTTTGTTGACATAGAAGGTTTCAAGAAAAGTTGAGATGGGTGCATTAAGGTATGCAGTGATCATGTTCAAGAGTTAGATAGAAAGAATTTGGCTAGTACAAGTACCTTCAAGTACCTTGTTCTACGAACTTATTGACCGCCCCTTATTCTTACATATTCAGAGAGGGAGAGATCTAACAGTGCATGTGATTGGTTGACACAACATTCATACCCAGCTGCTTTAGCATGTCGATTTTGGTATCAAAAAACACAGCAAAATCACATTTATTATAATTTTTAAGAATGTTACGTCATATATTTTGTTATTATTTTATGAGATGAATGTTGGGGAATGTATGAACAGGGTCTCTGCTTAGGGCACAAACAATCGATCATGTCTTCAATTCTATTAATTAATTGACATTATAAACATAAACTCCCCTTTTGATCAAAGCAAAAATAATAAGATAGTAACCTGCCATCGTTATAGCAAAATACTCAAAGAAATAAAAAGGACCATGAGAATATGACAATTGCATTCTTTCTTTCCTGTTCTCATGGTTCTGATCAAAGTGCTTTAATTGTCATGGGACTTCAGTACTTGGTAGTGCAAGTGTTCTATCCTCCTGAACATTTACTGAATGACACTCATCTGATTTACAATATATGCCTGGCTGTTGTGTAAGTGTTAAATATCCTCTTCTGAAACTTAACGTCAACATTGCTATTTGTGTTGCTTGGAGTTAAAGCAGAGTCTACTTTTACAAATCCTTTTTTTCACAATCAATTACACAGAAACAAAATTTGTACCCAAATTGTTTTACAACAGTGCTCTATATGCAACTGCATACTTGAGGCATTGCAACAAATAGGGCAGGTTTGGTGGTAGCCACAACAGTTTCAGCTTTTAAAATGAACTTAACAATTAAGAATGAAATATCAGTAATGAAATATTTTTATTATTTTTTTTTTACAATTCAGTGTGGTAAGCCTAATCAAACTGGTAAATGTCAAGACTGTGGCGTGCCCATAGGTGGAGGTAGTTATCGATTGGTCGGAGGACGCCAAGCTGCCGCTATGTAAGTGAAATAATTTTTGATTTAGAGTTGAATTATACTAGGAGAACTTGGATTCGTTGACATCAATGCAGGTGAAGTAAAATAAGCTGTGGTCAGATATCGAAAAAGTAGAAAAACCATAACTACGGTGTTCAAGGTCGTATACTGAGGTCAAAGGATATTTGTGTCAATTTATAAAATACCATTATTTAAGACTTTTGGTTAAAATTTGGTCACTCATATGAATAGTTTAAATCCTAATGCATCCATTATTAAAAATAATGACCATGGTCTCGCTATGAGTTTTAAAATACTACGCCTCGTCCAATATTTTAAAACTCATAGCTCACTCAATAAATATGGGCTCAATCAATCCAATTTTATATCAAACTTGGGTCGTAGCTGCATTATGGGTGCCGTGCCTTCATATATTGGTGGTATTAAAGTCACATACGGAAGTCAAAGGTCATTTGAGGTTATGTTTCTTTGTTTGTTTACCGCTTATACAGTTTGACATTTAGCTGTTATAATATCTTTCTGAATTTAAATTGCCCCATGGTGGAGGCATTCTAATCAACGCCTTGCACTAAAAACCGTGACTTTTCTAGTTCAATTTTGGACCTTCACCAGATAATACTGGAGATGCACTCTTTTAATCTCTTTTGGTCCCCTTGAGTGACAATCAAATATAGGGTCCACAACTTATAAGTTCCCCCCTAAATACTTTTTAAAATAAATCGTAAAATATTTGACGAAATGAAAATGTGTAAAAAGATATGTAGCCGTAATTGTTTTACACATATGGACCAAATTAAAGCGTCACACGTCATTGCGTTCAGTCACAATGGTTCATTATGTAAAAAAAGAGACCGTTTTAAACAGTTTTAAAAGTTGCATCTGAGTCCGTAGGAGTCAATTCTCAAATAATACAGTAGGCCAGGCCTATTCATGTGTTTGTTAAAGAAAACCTGACTGCTATGGACTCAGGTGCAACTTTTAAAACAGCCTCTTTTCTTACACAATTAGTCATTGTGACTGAACGCAATGATGTGTGACGCTATAAATTGGTCCACAGGGGTATACATATCTTTTTACATTTTTACATTCTGTAAAATATTTTTCGACATATTTTTAAAAGTATTAGGGGGGAACTTATAAGTTGTGGACCCTATATGACAGATTTCATAGCATTATGCATGGGGCTATACCAGAGGAGGCTTAACGGCATTCCTACAATGCACTATGATTGGGAAATTTGATCAATATAACCTAATTTTAAAGGCAAAGTCCCCATTGCCACACACACAAAATGGTAATTTTAAAACTGCAGCCAACGAGTTAAATAGTTGAGACTTATGACTGATATTTGATTTTCTTACAGGAAACATTCATATTGTCCCACTGCATAAATTTTATTCCTAAGTCTCGATGTTTTGAATGTTAAATAATAGGATGAAAACACCAGATATTTGCACGCAAGCCCAATGCAAGGTATGAACAACTGTACCGCATGTGTACAAAAGCCAGACATACAAGGTCAGAAACCCCATTGGGTTGTGGGAATGTCTTTAAACATCCTCTGGGGCTATACAGAGTCCAATAAGCAAATAAAGGTTGTGTGGTAGCACAGGTTCTTGATTTCTCTGCAATAGTTCCTTGCTTCCTTCAGCTTCATGGATGGTTTTTTCTATTTAGTCGATCGGCTTAACTGAATGTAGATTCGGTAATTCTGAACATATGATTGATTGATTGATTGATTGAGTCATTCTTTCATTCATTCATTCATTCATTCATTCATTCACACCTTCACACC